>NC_048233.1:5845156-5861814 GCF_002007445.2 Ailuropoda melanoleuca | reverse complement strand
AATGAAGCATCGAACTTTGCATCGGAATCCGGGGATGTACTGTATGGTGACTAACATAATATAATAAAAACAAAATCATTAAAAAAAAAAGAAGAAGATGTGGTCCATACATACAACGGAATATTACTCAGTCTTCAAAAAGAACGATTTCTCAACATTTGCTGCAACATGGACGGAACTGGAGGAGATAATGCTAAGCGAAATAAGTCAAGCAGAGAAAGACAATTATCATATGGTTTCACTCATTTATGGAACATAAGAAGTAGGAAGATCAATAGGAGAAGGAAAGGGTAAAGGAAGGGGGGGTAAACAGAAGGGGGAATGAACCATGTGAGACTATGGACTCTGGGAAACAAACTGAGGGCTTCAGAGGGGNGAGGGGAGGGGGGTGGGGGAATGGGATAGGCTGCTGATGGTTGGTATGGAGGGCACGTATTGCATGGTGCACTGGGTGTTATAAGAAAGTAATGAATCATGGAACTTCACATCAAAAACTAGGGATGTGCTGTATGGTGACTAATATAATATAATAAAAATATTATTAATAAATAAATAAATAATAAATAACGAAGCATGCAAGCCATTTTTGAGCATCTGTTACATACTGCTTTAGGTTTGGTGGCCAGAGTCAGGCCAGTGCCCCTCCACCACAAGTTCTGCTAACTTCACAAAAACCCAACAATGGCATGCATGCCTGGCTGAACTACATTTCTCCATCATAACTCGGAGCAACTAGTTCCAAACTTAAAGACCTCACTCCTAAATGGAATATCCCTAAAGACAAGATGAGGGAAACTGTGTGTGTGTGTGTATGTGTGTGCATGCATGTGTGTGTGTGCACGCATACATGTGCCCACACAGGTGTATTGAACATGACATGAGACAAGAAACTTCATTTCTGTCTGTATTTGCCTTGACCAGCAACCATGGGGTTACCCCAACCATACCCATTTCTGTCTACTTTCCTTTTGCTTCACTCCCTTGCTTCCTTTCAAGGGAAGTCTAGGAAGTCTTGAGAGTGCAGTACTGGGAACAGGGGTGGGGAAAGGCGTGGAAGCCCTACACCAAGGACAAAGTGGGGAGGAGGAAAGGAAGGTGTGTGGTAGGCATCATGGGAGGGTGCACATGTAGGATGCCCCAATATGGATGGAGATGCCAATGTCCACCACCCAGCTGAACTCTCCCTGGGCCTCAGGGAGCCTGACATGTCAGCACAGTCTTTCAGCGTGTCCCTTCCCTGCGTGCTGACAAGAAGCAGCCCCACAGGCTTTGCAGGTCAAATATGACAAACATTGCTGCACTCTGGCCTGGTTTCTCACTCTGTCCCTGGATGTTTCCACCTCTGATGCATGTGGGGTGTAGAGGCAGCAGGCTGCACACATGGCCTCAGACAGCCTCCCCTCACCAATTGAGCTTGAGCTGAGAGACCTCAATGTGAGCATCGCACACAGGTGCCTCGGCAGGGTGTTCCCGCCAGCCTCACAGATGTAGTAATAGGTCCTCGTACAATGTGGGCTGTTACCAACAAGGGTAACTAAATCACTCATTTCATTAACAACAGGGTTTGGCAGATAATTGTGCACAAGGCAATGATCAGTCATGCACATTCCAGGAAGGAGTGCGGTGGACTGATATTCAGCAAGGCTTGCAGGAGACATATGAGACCAGGTTGAAACCACCAGTGAGTGCTCCCCCACCAGAATGAACTGCTCTTGTAAGCCTGTGGCTTTATGACTTTATGGTCAGAGCTGGAGAGAGAGACAGTTCAGGTTTGCTCCTTGCACAAGATTCCTTGGGTGACCTTGGCCCTTCTCTCCTCTTTAGTAGAATAAGCTCCAAGTTCCACCATGCCCATTTCTGCCTCACTGTACATCTGATCTTCACAGGCCCACCCACCACACACATCTTCCAAAATCACTGATTTTGTCATATTAGCAGCCTGCTCAGGAAATAGAAGAAGTTGCTCATTGTCTATAGGTTTCAAATTTAGCTCACATTAGTACTAAAATCCTCCCCGAATGCATCAACTGATGAATAGATAAATGAAATGTGGTAGGTATCCCCCACACCATGGAACATTATTCAGCCGTGAAAATGAATGAAGTACCAATTCAGCCTACAACACGGATAAGCCTCAAAAGCATCACACTGAATGAAAGAAGACAGTCACAAAAGGCCATATTTTGTATGATTCCGTTTATATGAAGTGTCCAAAAAAGGCGGATCTAGAGAGACAGAACGTAGATTAGTGGTTGCCAGGGGCTGCAGGGCAGAAGAAGAGGGGAAACTGCGAATAACTGCTGGTGGGTATGAGGTTTCTTTTTGGATGATGAAAATGTTCTGGAATTTGATTGTGATGGTGGGCATGTAACTCCGAAAATACTCAAAACCACCAAATTGTACATTATTAAACGGGTGACTTTTCCACTGTGTGATTTCCAAAATTTAAAAATCTCTCCTGAACCCAGGGCATGGGGTCAAGCGGGGGCTGCCAAGTGCTGGCTTGCTGGGCCAGGGACACCGTGCACTGGCACAGTCCTGGGAACAGGGACAAATAGACCCCATGAATGTTTATGTGTCATGCTCCCTTCAAAGGGTTCTTTGGGTGACCCCATTCACAAGGCCAGTGCCTGGTGTGGCTTAGGATTACAAAGAAAGCTCTCATTCTTTCTAACATTTCTCTCACTGGGTAGATACCAAATTATTAGCTCAAAATTCTGAAATCCCCTTCTCCCCCACCCTATTCTAATTTGCAAAGTTAGTTTCTGGAGCATTCCAGGGTGGTGTAATGTGGACCAGCAGACTTCCCCTTGACCATATCCAGGATATTTTTTACTTATTACCAGAACTCATCCCCTTATCTTCAAATCCCACCATCCTATCTGATTAATCACTTGTTCAGAATTAAGATTTTCTCAAGCATAGATTGTTATGTCCCACTTCGTCAATTTGACAAGGTTGTGTAAATGTTAGTTGACTATTTCTTAAACTACTACTGTGGTTATTATTCTCAGTGAATGTTGGATCAAAGAATGAAGATATGAGGATATTAGGAATTGTTGCTTTGAGCTACTAGAAAGAGACATTTACAAAGAAATAAAACTGACTTAGGTGACTCTTGTGAACAGGATAATGTTGGAACTGTGTGTGTTAGATCTATTTGTTCAATAATTGGTCATATTTCTTCACAGTCACTCCTTGGGTGCTTCTCCATCTGGAAAATGGGGGGGGAAATCCACAGGCCTAGAATTCTTGTATCATTCCCTTATTCCATAACTGACTATCTTCTCTTGAGAAAAACTCTTAAGTGTTACTTTCTTTTCCTCCCTCTTTATTTTATTTATCCTGTTTCATTTTAATGTTTACTGTACTGAATTGGAGAAGGAAGGAAGGAGTCCAAGCTCATGGAACAGAGTTGAAGACTGTCTGTGGATTCGGAGGTCCCTGAAGTGTAGGAGGAACTAGGGCAGTTGGACGACTTGGTCCCTGGGTTCTAGCCCCAGCTCGGCCTCTCAACTACCCAACTGTCTTGAGATTATTGTTCTGGCTCTTAGTGTCTTTTCCTGGGAAGTGAAGTATCTAGAAGAGGTGATCTGGTTGGCATTGAGTTCTTTAGTTAAAATCACATTGTTTAATCCATACTAACCAAACAAAGAGTTGGCTTTTCAGACTCACTGCCAATGAATGGTAAGCCAAAGTGTTTATTGTCAATGACTGTTCTCCAGGACACTGTCTATGGAGCTGCCCTTGGCTAACCCTGAGATGTGTTAGGTAATCCTGGGGAGGTGAGATCTCCCATCTGCATTGAGCTCCTCTCTGAGTAAATCCAGTCTCAGCTGCTCTGGTGTGTTGCCATGACATAGATCTGTTGACACATAGAGGGCAGGTGGATGAGACATGAGTGCCAGGGCAGGTGGGTGTGGCCTGGGGCTGCCCAGGGCCAGGTCAGACTGCCAGGGGTGAAATCTGAAGACCCAATTCTACAAGGGCCTGTGTCCGGGATGCACTGGGGAGTAATGTAATGGAATCCTTGTGGGCAGGGGCTATGTCTGCACCTTCTTGCGTTGGCTAACACTAGGGGTGGACCGCAAAGAGAGGGTCAACCCCTTGGTGCTACTGCTGGAGGTGAGCTGGGGGCATCCACTCAGAAAGCACTGGCACTACTTCATCACATGTGTTATAAACACCCCCTGCGGGGCGCCTGGGTGGCTCAGTCATTAAGCATCTGCCTTCTGCTCATGGCATGATCCCAGAGTCCTGGGATTGAGCCCCATATCAGGCTCCTCTGCTGGGAGACTGCTTCTTCCTCTCCCACTCCCCCTGCTTGTGTTCCCTCTCTCACTGCCTGTCTCTCTCTCTCTGTCCAACGAATAAATAAAATCTTAAAAAAAAAAACCTGTGTGCTGGCAATTCTGCTTCTGCACATAGAGCCTAAAGAAATGATCACAAAGTCTGCTGTGGAGGTCCCCATAGGTGATATTTGTAGGGTGGGAGCAGGGGCAATCTGGGAGTCCACTGCTAGGAAGGGCCAGGTGGAATGGCAGAGGGAGGAGGGCACTAGGTGAGTGCCAAGAAACAGCCAACTAGAAGAATATGGAGCCACGTGGATGGACCTACAAACCATGGTACTAAGGGAAAAAATAAAAAGCAAAATTCAATTTATAACATAACCATGATTATGTAAATTAAACATATATGCCAACAAAAAAGGAATATATAGCTTGGAAGAATGTGTACAAATACCCATTAGGTGCCTTAGAATGTTTGCCTATGGGGATGGAGAGTAGGAATGAGAATCAAAGAGAATAAATACAGACATACATAAAAAAATAAGTAAAATAAGACAAGGGCAATGTAATGACCTAAGGGGTATGATTAACCCACCTCTACACTGGAGATAAAAATAGAAACAAATAAACAAACAAAAGACTTGACAGCGGGAAATTATTTTTTGGAGCTTGTGTCTAGGACCCGGTGACCTTAAAATCTGATGTGCTCACTGTCACAAAACCTTAGTGCCATTAAATCCTACCCCTTCAATGCCACCAATTCTCTCACTGATGACAAATAGGAAAGAGGAAATAAACAAGGAAATTTGCAATGTTTCTCTGTGTGGAGACAGCCTCTCTGCTGGGATGGTTCCTGCTCAGAGAAATGCAGAAGTGATCCCGCCGATCTGATATTATTTCCTTCCACACCAGATTATGGAGCCATTGAATTTCCCAATTCAAAGTCATTCCTGGGAAGGACAGCAGAAAAAAAAAAAAAAAAAAAAAAAAATTCACCCGGATTCCCAAAACGACTGAAGACACAACCCTACTGCTTTAGGAAGGGCTCCTCACATCATCATCATTGGTGGCCCCCAGTGGACATGGTCCTCAGAACTCATGCCCTGTGTGGCTCCCTTTCACACTGACCCTGGGTTTGGCTTTGTGACTTCCTCTGGCAATTGTAATGCAATCAGAGTTTTGATACGGACTTGTGCATTGGGGTTCAGCCTCTTGTAAAGCTCTGGAAGCCCTGAGCCACCACAGAAGATGGTCAGGCACCTGCCAGAGACACTATGAAGAGACAGGTGACTGATCAGGCCCTCCCTCCCCCTGGCTGGCCCAGCCATCCCAGCAGAGGTGCCAGACATGTGCATTAAAAAAAGCCACTTTGGACATTCTAGCCCCTACAGCAATCATGTAAAGCAGAAAAGGCACCCAGTTGAGCCCAATCAACCCACAGAAATTATGAGAAGTAATAACGCAATGTTGTGTTAAGCCACTAAGTGTTGGGGTGGTTTGTTTTTTATAAAACGGAACAGATATGAGAGATGCTGGCATGAATCGGGTGCTGGTTGGTGACTGCTGAGGCAAGGGGAGGATTGAGAAGAGCCTCCACCCATGCCCAACAAACTAGAATTAAAATTGTATGAGTGGGCAGACTCCCCTGCCTTGATCACTGTTATCTGCCTACCACCTGGAACTACCCTCCCCCCACCCATAGGAAACACTCCATAGAACTTGGTTGAAGGAATGAACAAATAAATGGGTGGGTGGAGCCCCAAATCTGGGGCCCGGAGGGTGTCCAGGGGATGATGACCTTCACGTGTTAGGCTATTTTGGATTTGTGCTGCCTGGTGTTGCTGAGTCTCCAGGTGACCCCGCGTGCTAGGATCTCAGGTCTGGGGAGCTCCGTGGCAGGCAAGCTCAGACAGCGACTGCCCTGTCTTTCCCCTTCTCACCACTAGAGGGCAGGTGCATCCTTGGATTCAGCCAGCCCGTTCTGCAGGCTCCAAAGGCACCTTGGGCTTCCCCACTGAACAGAATACTAAATGGATCTGCCAAGATAGGTCTAACTGAGAGATCACCAGGGGTGTACTGAGTGGACAAAGGCATATATCTCCAGTCCAATGACCTCACTCTATCCTCCCTTCTGCTGCCTCTGCAGTGGAGATCCTTAAAGCAAGGGCTCTGAGCCCCCTCTGTGTTCTGATCCCAGGCAATATCACCTTGAAGTCATCTTCCTGCACCCCACTCTCCGAATGTTCCAAGCTGGAAAAATGCTGATGAGCAGAAGCTGGTCTGAGGAGTTGAGAAAAAAGGAGGATCTTAACATGTGCCCATGGTATGTTTGGGGTAAAGACTGAGAAGGGCCAGGTTGTCCTGGGTGCTTGTAAATATGCCTCACCTTACTGATCCTCAAGACACTTTGGAGAGGTGGTTATAATTACTATGCAGATGAAGAGAATGAGGGTCAGAACGGTTAGTTTGCCCAAAATCACGTGGCTGATATGTAACTGAGCTGGGACTCAGACACAGGGTGGCCTAGGTTCAAAGTCCCTGCCATTTCCCCCACAAGACCAGCAATCCTGAGGAGACCAGGACTTTGGAGAAGGAACAAACTCTGGCAGGATGGAGAAGGCAATGGAACTCCAGGGTAAACACATGAAAAGAACTATACCAACCATCAAACATTCCTCCTCTCATTTAGTCCTCACAAGTCCGCAAAGTTGCATGACTTCATGTCCATTGCCGAGCTGAAGAGGAAGGCTGGGTGAGGTGAGGTGCCTTCCCAGCACTGACCACGCACGGGCACTCTGCCGCAGGGCAGTCTGTGCAGCGTTGGCAGCTACTGGACTCAGTACCCGAGGCTGAGAAATGAGGGGACATGCCTCCATCCATCTCCTGATTCCTGGCAGCAGGGGGTATGGGGAGACAGAGGTTCAGCTGCTTCTGGGTCCCTTTGTTTCCTCATCTACAAAGTCGGTGGAAGTGACCTCCCCCCCCCCTTCAGCCAGCTCTGCAACAGGCGAACTAGTCTGCTCTGTTTGGACCTGAAGTGGAAATGCACGAGACAGAAAGAAATCAAGAATGTGGGCTTAAAAATTATGCAAACTCTGCTTTTCCTTTTCAAAGGTTTTGTAAGAACTAACATAAGTATCTATGGGATACTGGGCTTCAACATAAGTATCTATGGGACAACTCCTAGGCCTTTTTCTTTTGTCTTTCTTCCTTAGCCCCTCACTCATTTTGATTCAAGGCAACAGGAGCTAACTGGGCTGGGCAGAATCCCTGCACCAGGCACCATGGGGAAGCAGCAAAAGTGTACATCCCAGGGCAATAGACGCTGGGCATCCAAGGGACAGAGAAGCGCACAAGTCCTAACAAGGCTTGCGTTAGATGCGTGTCCTGCACTGGGTAGTTCTCCCTCCTTTCTTGCAGCCTGTAGTGCTAGCAGCCAGTCTCACATTCCCAGGAGACACAGTGGGGATGGGGCTCACACTGGGCCTGGTCAGAACACAGCAGACCTGTGTCCTCCCGCCAGCTGAGTGACAGAACCCTCTCTTCCTGAGAAGACAGTGCCCCTTGTTCTTTACCTGCAATGTCTGCTCTGAACCCAGCTCAAGCCAACATAATTGCTTCTCCTTCTCTTGCTGCAATTGCAGGAAACATTTTGCAGCAGGATGCTCCTTTTTTCTGGGCACTCAGAGTTCCCAAACCATGAGCAGGGCACAGCACTCTTCTCCCTAACTAACGGGCAGAGGAGGAAGGGGAGGCAGCATCTACGTGTTTTCCATGCAGTCATCAGATGGACAGGAGCGCAAGGTACCCTAACTCCTGGCCTGCATATCATTACTGAGATAGAGTCCTGCTGCTGTGCACAATGCATTTTAAGGATGGGGAAGTGCATGGCACAGAGTAGGTGCTCCGTAAATTTTGGCTGGACAAAGGGGCTGCAGGTACATGGCTCATTTTTGACAAAGTAGTTGCTAGGGGCACCTAGAAATGTAGACTGTCTTTGCTGGGGAGTGTGGCAATGCTGGGATCTTCCTCCTCTTGCCTCTTTAAGGGGAGGCAGAAGCAGCATCCCCTGCTGGGTGAAGAGAGGGAGAGAATGCAAATGGGAGAGGCCTGCCCAGGTGGCCTCAGCTGTAGCCCTCCCTGCCTGTGGGAGTCCCCACACAAGGCAGCAGCTTGTCCTTCTCTGCCCTCAGAGGCTATGGTCATTGAATAGGCCTGTGTCTTCCCTCTGGGTAGGGAATCAAGGTGACCCTTCCAAGTCTCTTTCAGTCTGTGAATTCCATAACCAATTGGAGAGCTCAGTTCTCTCCTGGGGGGCTGCCAGGAAGGGAGGAAGGAGGCGCCTAGATGCCTAGATGCGGGTAAAAGGAGCTCCGCCTCCTGTGCTTTGGGGCCTCTGGACCACCCACAGGATGGTTCCTGTCCCAGAATGATGCAGAGAGCCAAAAGGCACAGGCCTATTGTCCTGAGTGTGAAGGGTGAGTGCAGAGCAGAGCCTACAGAGAGAGTGCATGCCAATGGTGCCCTTGCTAGTGGTGCTGCGCTTCAATGTGATGGGGCGCAAGTCACTGCAGGCATGTTGGTGCCAGTACCACCACCTGGGGGCCAGGTTCTAGGGAAGAGCGCATCTTCCTGGCCACTGGGCCACCTGGGATGCACAGCAGTGGGAGGCTCATACCAGTCCCACACAGTCCTCATCTCAGAGTCAGAGACATGAAGGCCTGGGTGTAAACCAGTGACCATCACCCACAGTCTGAGGCAACCAATTATCCTGGGACCCAAGCAAATCACATCTCCTCAGAAGCTTCATCTATAGGATGGGAAATGTCTGTGTGCCCATCTGCTTTAATAACTGGATGGCACTTGGCACAAGCATGCCACCTGTCCACAAAAGAGCTCACCCAATTTGGTGAGTTTGAAGAGCAGCCAATTTGGAAGTTTGAAACTTGCTGGAATGAGACAAACACCCTTTGAGTGAGGCCAAGAGAAGAATGATGGGGCATTTTAGTTATTAAGAATAAAGCAATTCTCATCCTCAGGAATTTCTTGGACTGGCCATTTATGGTAAGAATCACCCAAGAGTTTGCTCTCTTTCCTCCCTGCCTCAAGGTGTGAACTCATAATTCTAGAATGTCTAGTGGGATGAGACCTTATCCAAGCCCTTCATGTCCAATGACATGACCACAGAGGGCAGGTGTTATGTCCAAGGTCACACAGCCACTAGTGACCAAGGGGAGGCCAGGACCCTGTCGAGTTGAGTCCAAACACGCCATTCTGATTTATCTCATTTATCATGGTTCTTTCTCTATCTCTGTCTCCCTCCTGCCACTTGCACTTCCCAATCTCCACTGGAATGCTCTTTACTCGGACTTTCAGAAAGCCAGAGAAAGGAAGGATACCAGAAAGCAGACAAATAAAAAGATGGGAGGGGGAATCGAATTAACATTTTGCATGAGAAAATGTACTGTTTCATCTCATATCACAAATCCCAGACAGGTGGAAACCGTGTTTTCTCTATGTTCCATGCCACAGTGACCAAGCGCACCACCAAAGCTAGAGTGAAGACCTGCCAGCCATAGATCAGTTGTTCTCCCTGCGTCTCCCACATGTGCTGCTGGGGTTGGTGCCCACTTCTCGTCTCCAGAGAGAGATTTGAGGAGAGGGTTTGAGGCGATTAAAGGAAAGCATGAGCTGGGGCTTCTGGGCCATTCTGTAAAACTCCATTTCATATCAGGCCTTAGGAAGATGAGGCCCCAGAAGTGAAGACACTTGTCTAACGTCACAGACTTTAGTTCCTGTCCTAGGACTGGAACTCGGCTTTCCAGACACTGTTCCACTGAACAATACTATGGTTTATGTATGGCTTAGCCCAGTGTTTTTCAAACTGCAGATAATGACATATAGAAGGTCATGAAAGAAATCTGGTGGGCTGCATAATTTTTAAAATAAAATTAGACCACAACGGAAAGAGACAGAATAGAAAAGAAAAGAAAAGAAAAGAAAAGAAAAGAATAATCAGAAAGCAGTAAGACTGTTGTTTCCCCAGATATTTGTCTCATAAACATGTGTGTGCAGATATACACACATGTACATATATACATGGATAAGCGTATGTGTGTATTCATGGAATCACGACAAAATACTTTTCCTACTATGGGTTGGCATCAAAGAAAGTTTGAAAGTTACTAGTTTAGCTTAGAGGTAAAGTATAAAGTACTGGTTTAAATCACGGTCCTAATACTCCTATTACTGAGCTTTTAGACAATTGTTTTCATCTTTCTGAACTTCGGTTTCCTCATCTATAAATTGAGAATAATGAAAGAGTTGTAGAATTGAGAAAATTAATTGAAATTATCCATGTAAGATGTTAAGCAAGGTACCTGACCCAAAGAAAGTGCCAAGGGTATCAAGTATTAAATATGCATGTGATATTTTATACATATACGACAAGGACTCATATTCCAAGGGTGACAAAGAGCTATTGTAGTCCGGCCAAGCAGAAAGCAATCTGTGGAGGGTAACAGAATGACACTATGAGGAGGGCACCTGTCCAACAGTGAGGCCCCGTACCTGAACCCCTCCATTACCTATTCAATCATGTACGGGTAAGCATCAGCCAATTCCTTCAAGATGCACATGTACTTACAAGGCTCATCTTTCCCTTTGCAAGAGGATGGGCAGTTTAGAATCTCCTGAATAATGACAGGGCAAAAAGAGGAGAAAGCAAGTCTTGAAAATAAATTTTGCCTCCTTCATAATTCCACAGGGGGCCAGAGTCACTGTCTTCCTAACTCAACTCCTTCCTCCTAGAGCACCTGGAGGGATCTGGGAAGTTCACTGCCTTCAGAGATCCTCAGGACAGAGCCAAAGGGCATTGAGACAGTGTTGCTGTTGCTGCTCTTTGGTGTTTATTTGTTTGCTGTTCATGAATAAACTTCTTCTGTCCCCCTGAAGAAGGATGGGTTTGGGTGGGAAGGACACAGAGCCTCTCGGAACCTTTTGCATCCAAGGAGTGAGTGGGTTTTTATATTTAGCAGATGACTCACCTTCAAGCACATTAGTCACAGCCTTCCAGCTCGGATCTGGCAGGCTGGATGCTGGGGATCTCAGTGGGGTGAGATCAGACAGGAGATCGGGAGACAGAGCAAGAGAGCCCTGGTAGCTAGAGTCGGCAAGACCAGTACGAGAGGTGGAGAGGTAAAGACAGAAGCAGAAGGCCCTGAAAGAAACCCAGCCAAGTCTTGCCCAGCAGAGAGGTTCCAGAGCGGCAGGACCCTCTGGCTCAGGCTTGCTACAAAATACCCAGCCTTCAGGGAGGGAGAGAAGAGGGGGGCAGGATCCAGAGCACCTGTCTTTGAGGCCATGACTGTGGCCTGGCTCACATGTCCAGGAGCCCTCCAAGACGTCCCCTCCGGGCCATGCAGGAAGCTTGCCAGCCTGGGCCCCATTCATGGGCTGGCTACAGCAGTGACAGATGGCTGGAGCAGGGGTTTTCACAGGGTGCTGCCAGACCATGCCCAGGCCATGCTTGAGCAGGGCAGAGAGGAAGAACCTCTGAGAAAGACACTATCACAAGAGGGAAATGAACAGAGAAGGCAAGAGCATCTCCCGTCTAGGGCAAAGGCTCTCAAGTGCAGTCCCCGGGCCCTCCTCCCTGGTGTCGAAGGCCCAGGAACCTTGAGAATGGTGAAGCCCGGGGCCCCAACCCAGGCCTCCTCCACCTGATTCCCACTGGATGGGTCCAGAGTCTCTGCTTTTACAGAACTTCATAGGCACATTAAGGCTCTAAAACCTCTGATCTAGAGCTGGATCTCAGCATCCCAGTACCCTGATCCTGATTCACTATGGGATAAGGCATGTTGGTATTCTTCTCTGTGCCTCAGTTTACCATTCAGAAAATGAGAAGCTCACTGAAAGGATTGTTTTAAAATTTTAAAAAATCCAGTAAAGGAATATAAAGTTGGTTTGTTGTTTTTCTTCATGAGAAATCTAAATACTTCTTAACTAGAACTGGGTCAAATCGCAGGGGAGGAACACTATACCTGGCTGTATCCCACGGCGGCAGAAATGGCGAAGCAAACTCCAAGGGGCTGGTGTCCTATGGCAGAGGCCTGCTGGTTTGGGACTCGGAGGCTGGGATGTGGGGCCACCCTCTGCCCATCTTGGCCCACAGGCCTGGCTAGTTAGGGCCCATGTTTCCATCATGGGAAAAGGGTGTTTCCTTCTGGAAGGTCAGAGGACTTGCTCCTCCAGACCTCTCTCAGGACAAGTGGGACCATATTGTTGGGGCCCTGGGTCGAAGTGAAAGCAGTGAAACAGGGGGGACAGCAGCAAGGGGGCAGGGAGGTGTGTGGAGCCTGCCTGCCGAGGGGGGTACTGCATCAACCCTTCTTTCCCACCAACACCCTCAAGGTGGGTGCCCTCGCCCCTGTGAAGGACAGGAGGCTGGACTGAGCGTTAACTGACCTGCCATATTCTGGTGGCAACACCAACAGTCAGGACTTGAATTTGGGTCCAGAGCCCATGGTTTTTTTCACTTCTCTAAACTGCTGCTTCACTTTGTCACCAAGATCCCTGGGTCACTTAAAAGACCTACCACATTCTTGACAATATATTCAGGGCACCCCTTTTCCCTTCATGCCATCCCTGCTCCCTTCACCCTTCTACCCAATGTGGCCTGAATTTTAGAAAGGCTCTCTTAATTTTTAATATGGCAATCTCCACCCCTTGATTCTTGGGCTGTTTCTTCCATTCTAGCAACGCTGTCTTTTCCAAGGCCACATAAAGCTCACCTTTGAGAAGCCCCCAGGCCCACTGCTTCTTCACTGCCTCATGGCCTGCCCTGCACTGCCACAGGCGTCCGCATCTCTGGAGCTTGGTAAAGGGGTCTTTCTGACAACCTTGGCTCCCTGAGGGCCAGAAATATGCCTTTCCATTTTCCTGCCTCCCTCATTTGAAGCTTCATACATGGAAATATAGACCTTGTTGACAGGCACAATAGCCATGAAAAGTTAACTTGGGGAAATGTCCTAGCATAGACCCACACATCCCATCTTGAGATGCAAGCCAGTTCTGTCCTCGGTCTACCTCCTTCCCTGAAAGCCTTTGCTGCCTTCTGCTTTCCATGGAGGAGTTGAGCAGCCTGTCAGGCCAGAACCCTGAGTCAGCGGCTGCAGGAGGAGGCTCAAACAGGAATAGCTCTCAGAGAGCCCAGAAATGGACACACAACTCTATAGTCAACTAATCTTTGACAAAGCAGGAAAAATATCCAATGAAAAAAGACAGTCTCTTCAATAAATGGTGCTGGGAAAATTGGACAGCTACATGCAGAAGAATGAAACTGGACCATTATCTTATACCATACATAAAGATAAACTCTGAATGGATGAAAGACCTCAATGTGAGGCAGGAATCCATCAAAACCCTGGAGGAGAACATAGACAGTAACCTCCACAACTTCGGCCACAGCAATTTCTTTCAAGACATGTCTCCACAGGCAAGGGAAAAAAAAGCGAAGATGAACTTTTGGGACTTCATCAAGATAAAAAGCTTCTGCACAGCAAAGGAAACAGTCAACAAAACAAAGAGGCAACCCACGGAATGGGAGAAGATATTTGCAAATGACACTACAGTTAAAGGGCTGGTATCCAAGATCTATAAAGACTTACTCAACACCCAAAAAACAAATAATCAAGTCAAAAAGTGGGCAGAAGACATGAACAGACACTTCTCCAAAGAAGACATATGAATGGCTAACAGACACATGAAAAAATGTTCAAAATCATTAGCCATCAGGGAAATTCAAATCAAAACCACACTGAGATTCCACCTTATACCAGTTAGAATGGCAAAAATTGACCAGACAAGAAACAACAAATGTTGGAGAGGATGTGGAGAAAGGGGAACTCTCTTACACCATTGGTGGGAATGCAAGTTACTACAGCCACTTTTAAAAACAGTGTGGAGGGGTGCCTGGGTGGCACAGCGGTTAAGCATCTGTCTTTGGCTCAGGGCGTGATCCCGGCGTTGTGGGATCGAGCCCCACATCAGGCTCCTCTGCTATGAGCCTGCTTCCTCCCCCACTCTCCCTGCTTGTGTTCCCTCTCTCGCTGGCTGTCTCTATTTCTGTCAAATAAATAAATAATATCTAAATAAATAAATAAATAACAGTGTGGAGGTTCCTCAAAAAGTTAAAAATAGAGCTACCCTATGACCCAGCAATTGCACTACTGGGTATTTACCCCAAAGATACAGATGTAGTGAAAAGAAGGACCATATGTACCCCAGTGTTCATAGCAGCAATGTCCACAATAGCCAAACTGTGGAAGGAGCTGAGATGCCATTCAACAGACGAATGGATAAAGAAGTTGTGGTTCATGTATACAATGGAATATTACTCAGCCATCAGAAAGGATGAATACCCACTATTTGCATCGACACAGATGGAAGTGGAGGGGATTATGCTAAGGGAAATAAGTCAAGCAGAGAAAGACAATTATCATATGGTTTCACTTACATGTGGAACATAAGGAATAGCATGATGGACATTAGGAGAAGGAAGGGAAAAATGAAGGGGAGGGATGTCAGAGGGGAAGACAAACCATGAGAGACTATGGACTATGGGAAACAAGCCAGGGGTTTCAGAGGGGAGGGGGATGGGGGGATGGGTTTGCCCATTGATGGGTATTAAGGAGGGCATGGGGCACTGGGTGTTATATGCAAACAATGAATCGTGGAACACTACATCAAAAACTAATGATGTACTATATGGTGACAAACAAAACATAAAAAAAAAAAACAAGGAATAGCTCTCAGCAAGTATGTGCAGTGTCCTCTCTGTCTCTCTTCTCACCAACCAGACTGGAGGGTCCTTGAGGACAGGGCTATGAGCTTCCTCAGTATGATATGTCTGACCAGCTGCAATGAGATGAGTAAGCAACCATGAAATCGATGGGATAGATGATGGGAAGGGGGAAGTGTGTTACAGGAATCCTCCGAGAGTCCAGCTCACAGTCCTGATCTCTGGCCTTGGTAACTCTATCTAGAAAATGTTGAAAATAGCATCTCTGACACAAAAACAGTTAGGAGGGTGAAACAAGACAGTGCCCAGGAAAGTGTTTAGCAAAGTGCTGTCTCATAAAATGGCATTTATGAACTAAACTAAGTATGCTAATGTAAGCNTTATGCTAATGTAAGCAAGGAGTGTAAAAAGAAATGAAATTTGGGTAGGGGGTGCATTAAATGCAACAACCCCCTACTATATGCCAGGAACCATACAAGTTGCTGTGCCCATTGTGCTCTATAATATTCATAGCGACTCTACTTGGCAGATGAAGAAACTTAGGATCAGAGAGGTCAATTTGTCTACTCAAAGCCACATGGCTAGCAAGTGGTTAAGTCCTGCTTTGAATGGACACTTGTCTATCCCCAAAGTTAGAGCTTATTCTTTTATACCACAATGCTTCAAATACTTGGGAAAGTTTAGGGGAGAAATTTCCTTTTCTCAAATAGGGTTTTGAGAAGATGGTGGGAGGGTAAGGAAGGGATGAAGAAAGAGAGAGCTTCAAGATAGTCTTAGGGCACCCCTTTAAGAATGGGTGGCTTAACTCCAGAGAGGAGGCTGAGCAGAGCCAGACTGTCACAATAAAAGCAGAGTGTATCTAGCTGAGTGTATCTAGCAGGCCAGCAGGCAAAGACCCTAATAGTGGTAAGGACTATTTGTGCCCAGGAAGCTCCTCTGGTGTCAAAAATTCCACTTGGCTGGGAGACTGGGCAGAGGGAGGAGGGTCCTGGGGGAAGCGGGAGGTGGAAGTGGTCCAGCTTTGACTGCACATGCCTGTGAGTGTGGTATACATGCCCAGTCCAAGTAGAGATTTAATGTCACAAGTATGAAGTCCTTAGAACAAGGGCATCATGATCCAACGCCCTTGCAAAGACATGTCACTTGGAGCAAAGATCCCAGGAAAGAATGATCTCTCCTGACCCCCTTAAAAATTCCTCCCTTGGGGTTTAAAAACTGTTACTGTCTGGAAGACATAACATATCCAGTTGAAAATTCTTCCATTGACACTGATGTCATGAAACTCACAAGGTGAAAACAGATTTCCAACTAATGTGTTTTCTGGTCCAGTGGCCTCCTGGAGCTGGGGGGCTGGCCAATCACAACACTTGGCACTGCCTGGTATGGCCAGTGGCCTTTTCATGATACCCCCTGCATTCCCCACCAGACTCTGATTTCCCTAGAAAAGCCAGAGAAACAGTGCTTCTCTTTCATTTCTGGTGTGCCCAGCAGAGCACTTGACATGTAGTAGGCATTTAATTATATTTATTGAGAGTCTATTATGGGGATTGCCATTTAGCTTTTTCAGA
>NC_048233.1:5823635-5845056 GCF_002007445.2 Ailuropoda melanoleuca | reverse complement strand
ATTCAGTTTTCGAGAAGGCTGTCCTGAACACAGTTCATATTTGACTCAATTTCAATTTCCTGCACCTTTTATAACTATATGTTCCTTTGGTACACTCTGGAATAATAAAAGCAAAAACAACAATTGTGACCATATGCAGGATACTGTTATGCTCCAGGCAATTTACCTACATCATTCCCAACTCTCATTATAGCCCTGTAAAGTAAATATGATCATCTCTATTTTTGTAGACTGGTAAATAAAACAGAGGTTAATAAAATTTAAGTCAGGTGTCTAAAGTCACATGGCCTGTAAGTGGCATTTAGAGTTGAAATCCAGTGCCATCTATGTTTCATTCTAAAATCTATATCCTTCATGCCTTAATGAGCCTCTATCCTTAAAATAATGAGCCTTAATCATTCAAAGATAGATTGAATTATTCATGATATTTACCAAGGTGGGAAAAGGGGCAAACAGGTTGCAATAGCATGGTGCAACCAAAGAGAGACGAGAAAAAGTGTTCTGGTGAACTTTCAGAAAGTTCATAGTTCATTAGCCAGAATAGCATAGCTCCTGAAGAATTCAGATTTAGTTTCTCAAGATGTGACAGCTATGTGGGTTGTCACAAGGGGATTTCAGAGGGTTAGAGGCTGCTTGTACCTGCTCTGAGCTGTTTTCTCTTTCTGAAGCTTTGGGCCCTCAAAGGCATACATGTACATCTATGCATGTGAATAAGTGTGTGTGTATGGATGTATGTGCACCTGCCCAAGACATGGGGGATGGTGATGATAAGAGCAGAATTTCAGGCACAATATAGTCACATGATCGATTTAACCAAGAACAAAGAAATGGATCATATTGCAGAGGATCAACGGGATGAATTAGATAAACCATTAAGCAATTGATGTGTTTCTTGGCAACCGAATAGCATATTGCTAAAAACAAAAATAAATTGGCTTGTGCCCATAGAATTGGCTGTACAAACAAGCCTGGCCTCAATGACAAATATACAACTACAAATGGAATAAGCAATGAATTGTTTTCCTTTTATGAGAGGGACACCACAAAGTCTTTTGTGCAGCATGGTCTTAGTTGGTGAATCCATTTAATTAGGTACTCTGTATGGCCTTTCAGATTTCCCTCCCACAGCTTGGTTTGTCCATATATCACTAACAGTTTCCTTGCTAAGCAAGCAGATCTGCTCATCTCCACTCTGACCCACAGCTTTCACAACCCGCAGGAGGATCAAGGCATTTATGGAGGCTGGAGGATATGGCAGCCTCCATCTCGCAGACATGTAAGATCATCTAAATAAGTGATATGTCAGCCACTATGCCCTCCTGTTTGGTTGTACAAAATTAGGGAAGGGTTGGACAGATGAATGGATAGATGGATGGATGGATGAACAGATGGATACGTGCATGGATGGATGGATGGATGGATGGATGGATGGATGGATGGACGGACAGACAGACAGATGAAAGAACAAATGGACAAAATAAACATATGAAAAGATTAACACAGACTGCCTACTTGATGCCAGAATAAAGCATGGGAACTTTTATATAACTTATCTATCTGCTTATGATAAAGGAGACCAGCGTCCAGGTGCTTATAAGGAAGTAACACCTCAAATTATCTGAAATAACTCCTGCTAAAAAGCCCATCCAGAGAAATTATATTTAGAGAAGAGAATATAAGGAATGGTGACATTCTACTCTGCTGGGCGTTCCAACCAAGTTTGAGCCTACATCAAGTGAAACCTCAAGAGCATTGGCCCCTCAGGGGCTTTGGGGTGCTGTCTTCAACTAACCTGCATTGAATACTATGCCCTCAGTGTCTATTAAGATTTATTGTAAAAACCACTTTTGCATTTGTTTGTAAAATTGTGGTTGGGAAAATTGTGCACTTTGTCATTCAAGGTCACACATAAAAACTTTACGTTATGTAATTTTACCCTCTTTCCCTTTTTACCTTAGCTGGAAAGAAGGCCTGAGACAAACATGACGGATCATTACAGAGACTAGCTTGGCTTGCAGCACCAGCATAATTTTAAATCCTGATACACAGGTACATCCTTGCTTTAGAAAGCTCACTCTACCTACATCTATGCCTTTATCTATACCATCTATATCCTTAGTTGTGACTTATCTCAGATACTTTTTTAGGAATAAGGCAGTAGACAGGTCAAAATAAATTCATAAATTGTAGTATTTCTATATTGCCAGCATGCTTACCTTTAATGGAGGCTGAAAAGAATAAAAATCACAAAATAAGACTAAGCCTCAAAGTGCTTATATATTGCCAGGAAATCAAATTCATTTGACTGCATACAGTCTTGCACACCCAGCCACAGATATGTACACCCATCATGGCATCCTAGAGTATCCACAGAGGCACACATGCTTAAACTCTCTAACCTGCACTACTAATCCACTCCACACCTCAGACCTGAGGTTTGGCAAAATCCAACTCAGCATGCAGAGAGATGAGCAGGTCACTTGCTTACAGAGAGTCATGACGTAACTGTTTGATTTAGCGTGAATCCTAATCTCTCTCTGCCTGTGATTATTACCATCTTTAGTGTGTTTACACCTAGACTTTAGGGACTTAATTTCTCTTCCTGGCCACTCAGAGTTAGGTGGGAAAAGCAATCAAGCATTTCATAAAAGTCCTGGGTGCTTATAACTATGCTAGCTCTCATTTCCTAAATATCCACTGTGTTCTAAAGCTTACACAGTGCAAGAGGGGAAACTGAGGACAAAGAGGTTAACTCACTTTCAAAGACCTCACAGTTAAGACCCAGGACTGTCTGATTCCACAGCTGTGCTTTTTCTCCACCTGACCCTGACTCTGGGGTGATGCTAAGAGTGGCCAGTATGGAATTTAACACAACGAAAGACCCTGGTTCCCCCACTATTTCACCTGCCACTTCAGAGATACATATTAAAACCTCTTCAGTTCTGGGCACTCCAAAAGATCTGACAACAATGTGAAAGGCAGTTGACAAAAGCAAGTGGAAGACAGAGCAAATTATGGGAATCCTCATTATTTAAAGAGGAGAAAATAAACCCTAATACCTTGCCCTGAGGTAAGTGCTCTGGCAAATTCCCAGCTGGGTTACCTGTGTATCCAGCTCTCCTGGGTCAGGCCAGGAGCCCTGGGCACTTGTCTAGGGCAGGGTTTCTCAATCTTAGCATTACTGATGCTTCGGGCCAGATAATTCCTTCTTGTGGGAAGCTGCCCTGTATCTTGTAGAATGTTTAGTAGTACCCCTGGCCTCTATCCACTGGATGCCAGTAGGACCTGCCCTTAGCAGTAACAATAAAAAATCTCTCCAGGTGTTGCTAAATTTCCCTGGGAGCAAAATCACACCAGGATGAGAACTGCTGGTCTAGGGCCCCCAGGAAACCTGCTTCAGAGGGCTAATAGTTGGAGGCTGTAAAGGGGCAGATCAAGAGTATGGACTGCTGAGGCCAACAAAGCAATCTGGCCAAGGGTTAAGACCCCAGACTAAAAGGAGGTTTCAAGAAACCATGTCACTGACCACTACTCGGCCCCTTAGCCAAGTGCCATCTCTCTGTGATAAGCCCCTACAGCGTCCTGCCCTGCCTTTCAGAGATNTCCCAGCTGGGTTACCTGTGTATCCAGCTCTCCTGGGTCAGGCCAGGAGCCCTGGGCACTTGTCTAGGGCAGTGTTTCTCAATCTTAGCATTACTGATGCTTCGGACCAGATAATTCCTTCTTGTGGGAAGCTGCCCTGTATCTTGTAGAATGTTTAGTAGTACCCCTGGCCTCTATCCACTGGATGCCAGTAGGACCTGCCCTTAGCAGTAACAATAAAAAATCTCTCCAGGTGTTGCTAAATTTCCCTGGGAGCAAAATCACACCAGGATGAGAACTGCTGGTCTAGGGCCCCCAGGAAACCTGCTTCAGAGGGCTAATAGTTGGAGGCTGTAAAGGGGCAGATCAAGAGTATGGACTGCTGAGGCCAACAAAGCAATCTGGCCAAGGGTTAAGACCCCAGACTAAAAGGAGGTTTCAAGAAACCATGTCACTGACCACTACTCGGCCCCTTAGCCAAGTGCCATCTCTCTGTGGTAAGCCCCTACAGGGTCCTGCCCTGCCTTTCAGAGACGGGATGTAAATAAATGCTAGAACCCTTCTAGGTTACCGGGTGGTTTATAGTTTGGATTTTCATAACTTAGAACTTGTGACAAATAGGCCAGCCTGAGCTGAAGTCTACCTTTTTCCTCAGCTGAGGGAGGACTACCGGAGTTGATGGGTGGTGTGAACAAGATGCACAGGAACAACTTCTACCACCACCACACTCCACAAGGAACCAATTGTCTAAGTTCCTGCACCCGCTTCCCAGGAGCACTTGCAGTGCTGGCCCAGGTGAGGCTGTCAGGGAAACAGACTCCCCAGGACCTCTAGGTATGTGCATGTCAGATGTCACGGAAGGGCAGCTCTTGACAAACCCCACAATCTGGATTTCTCATGAATTCAGAATACCCTGCTCTTTCCAGACTATTTTAGTCATAACAAATGAGGCTGGAATGTATGCCTTTTGGAGAAAAGCTAGAATCATTTGTCCCCCTGCCACGCACGAGCACCCCCCACCCCAGACTCCTAGGGCCCAGGCACATGGGGTCTGCTGGGCACTGGGTCCTGCCTGAGTGGTTACTTGGGCTTATTGGCTGAACCCGGCTTCTACGTAGCCCTTGGCTCATCTTTCACAAACAGAATCTATTTTCTTCATGCCTGATGCTCACCTCCACCACTCCCAGATAAATATCTTAGGATATTTTTTGAAAAAACAAAAGCAGTTTTGAAAAGTCACCTCTAAGTCTGAAACCTACTTTCTTTGGAAAGAATCCTATTGCCTCGTTCCCTGCCACCTTGCTCTGGACGGTTCTGAGCCCAGTGGCAGCAGTAGCAGGAATCCTTGGGAACTGGGTAGAAATGCAGATTCTCGGGCCCCACCCAGAGCATCTGAATCCTAGTCTGCATTTTAACAAGATCTCCAAGTGACCTGGGAGGCAGTCTGAGGAGCATGGCCTTTCCCCACAAGCACAGANACAAGCACAGGAGCCCAGGGCTCCTTCAGGATTTACTGCCCCCTCTTCCTGTAATCTGACGTGGCTCTCCTGATCGTAAATGTCTACAGAAGAAGTTACCCCATAGCCCTTGCTAGCCTGTTGCAATGGTTGCCCCATCCCAACAGCCAGGGAGCTCTTTCTCGTGCCAGCCCTCTGTCTCTCCCGTTATAATTGCTGCTGAATTATGTTTGCCCTATCCTCAGCACATCACTACTTCAATAGCACTTCATTTGCTTAATGACAGTGAGTCACTGGCTGTTTTCTGGCTCATCTCTGACTGTTTTCAGAGAAGAAACCTGAGACCTTTATCAGTAGAGGCAGCAGTGTGTACTGACCTCAGGCACAGAGCAGGGCAGAGCAAGCAGGGGACAAACATCAACTGGGTGGACGTTTCGTTCTGTAGCCTCTGCTTCCAGAGAAAAAGGCTGGAAATCTCCAGGACCAATGGCCCCAGCTGTGCCTGAGGTGACAATACACGGCTCTGTTGTGTTGTGTTGGGAAGCCCAGAGCTCAGGGGAGAATGGAGGTCGCATTGCAGGAGAGCAGCCAGAGGAACACTGTTGCTCTGTCCAAGAGCCTGAGAGCTGTGGTCTTGCTGCCCTCACGGGGGTCTGACAGGCCACAGGCTTCACTGGGACTTCCCAGCTCACTGAGGGCCAGAGCTCCCTGAAGGAATGTGGCTGAGCATTCCCACAGCCTGGGGCCGGGCGCCTGAAAGGGAGCATTCTCTGTGCCTTCGAAGTCTGAGCTGAGCTTTAAGGACCCCTGTCTGCTGAAGGGGAAGGGATAACCCTGCTCTTTACAATAGTGAAATCATTCTTATTGTCTTATAAATACCCTGTAAGAATCCCACTGGAGAGGGTTGTAAGATGAATGGGGAGACAGATGGCTCCTTCTACTGCTCTGATGGGCTGCTCGTGACCCCGTCTCAAGAAGAACCTCTACCTTTATGAAGTGAGGCTCTCTCCCATTGGACTTCCTCCCATGTAACTCTGCCCTTGGGAGCCCTGCCAAGCTTTAGGGACCAACTCAGATTCAAGCTCATCTAGGTCACCTTCCGAGGCTCCCCACTGAGAATTCATTAACCTCTCCCTTTCCCTTGGCGCTTGTTTGTAACTCTGGTGTGGTTGTTTCCATGGTTCTGGCTTGTATTTGTGTTATTTGTGACACACAGTCCATTTCTCGACTCTAGAGTCTGCCAGACACCTGTTAGATACCAGCTCTATTACGTACCAGCTCAGTGCTTTGGGCAGGTGGCTTCACCTCTCCACAACCCAGGCTAGTTGACTATAAAATGGGTATAAAAATGTCCACCTCCTAGGAGTGGTGTGAGGAATAAAACGAGGTGATGCATGCCCAGTCTGTGCAGTGCCTGGCACAAAATGGGAGCTCACTCAGTAACCAGGGCCCTGCTGCCATACCGTCACTCATGACCGTGATGATGTTGGCAAGAAACTGTCATAGCCACTAGACTGAGCTCCTGGAGGGATGGAGCCATTTTAAAGTCACCTTTGACCTGTGCAGTGTCTAATCAAGTGCCTTCCACACAATAACCGATCCCATCTTGCTTTGAGGATAAAATGAGATAATAAAGTAAATGAAAGCAATTAGCACAGTGCCTGTCACCCAGAAGCTCAAGAAAATTTAATATCCCTTTTCTCAAATAAATAAATAAATGTTTGTTGTATTTAAGCTTCAACAGCCCAAATTAAGGCTGCTAGTAAAAAGGACTTAAAGATTAGGGGGTGGTGGTGACCGCAGGAACCAAGAAGTGATTCTAAATAGACCATACAATCTGTTGGTATGTTTTCAGAATGGATTCAAATCAAATCTTTCATGCCCTGGTCTTGCCCTGCAAGTGCCTGCAGGAATACCTAAAGGCGGTGAATGCTGAGTCTGGAGAGCCCTTGGAAGGTTGGGATGGAAGAAACAGTGGTGGCATGAAAGGGACGTCCACTGAGTATTAGGAAGAGCTCCACTGACCCCAGGCGAAGGGGCTCAGCTGTTGCAGGAGACTGTGCATGCTTCTCTCCAACTTGATGCTTTCCTCCAAAAGCCTTCCCCCAGAAATGACCTCTGTGGTGCCCCAAGGTGGGAAGAAAGTGCTTTCTGCCCTGCACTGCAGGGCAAGCTAAGGTGAAACCAAGACAGCAGGTGGCCATGTAAATACGAGCCCACAGCGCACATCCTCACAACCATCCCGGCGCAGGGGTCATCCCTGCTGCTCTCTCCCGCAGACAAATACTCTGAGACATGGCACTCACGTTGGGGAGAAAGAAACAATTCCATGACAGAGTAAGAGGAAAGCAGGGCTGGCAGATGAGGAGAAACCTCTCCAAGAGAAGAGAACTGCTCCCTCCTTTCTCTTCTTCCTCCCCCCTTTCTCTTCTTCCTCCCCAGGGGCCCCAATGCCTGGACTTCCCACCACTGTGCACAGCCCTTCAGAGGTATGCCATGGTGAACCTGGTCTTCTGAGAGAAGCGACAGGTGCCTTCAGTTACACTTGAAGAGTGAAGGACCGAGCGCCCCCTGAAATTTAGAACCCCTGGGTTTAAGTCCTGGACCTTGTAGGTGGGTATGACCCTGGACAGGTCACTGCATTTGCTGGGCCAGAGTTTCCACTGTAAGGAACAGAACACGGAGAAGGGCATAGAGGAAGGAGGTGATGGCTCAAGGGTAAAGACCAGACAACTACTTAATTGACTGCCATTGTGTTGCTAGAACCAGGGATAACAGCTATGACATTGACTTATTATAACTGTGGCATATGCTAGTCGGATGCTCACTAAACCCATTTTATCTGCCTGGACACACAGCTGAACTGCATTTTCCAGCCCCTTTGCATTTAGATGCAATCTGCAATTGTTCTCACCAATGGGATGTGCATCACTCCCCAGATAAGGAAGCTAAGAGTGAATGTGTTTTCTCCATTCTTTCTGCCACAAGCTGGAATCCCCCACACCCCTGTGTCACCCTACTGGGTCATGATGAGGATAAGATATAAACCTTTATTGTGTCAGGTCACTGGGATTTCCAGGATTGCCATCAGAGAAGCTGGAGTTAAGTACTTAAACTGTTGCAGGCACAATGCCCCCTTCTGGGAAGGACAAATAAATGGTACTCAATTGCAATTCTTTAGATATTTTGTGGAAATATGACTGAATTCAAGCTAGGCAACCTATCTCCTAGTCCAGGCTCTAAAAGTATCTTCCTGTGTGATTCTGAAGTCATTTCTTCCTCTGGCCCTCAGTTCCTCCTTCACAGGGTGAGGCTATTGAATTGGATGGTCACTACCATCCCCTACTGCTCAAAGACATCTGCGATGCCAGACAACAGGGGCTCAGCCCTACAGACTAACATGCACCTGTCACTGAAATGTGAGCTTATGATGCCTCCCAGGTCTGAAGACAGGGCTGCTAAGTGTTATTAGAGACGGGCCTCAATAGCTTCTGCTACTCTGAAGAGTAAACAAGAACGACAGAGATATTTTAAAGTCCCAAATACTCCATTGTTACTCAACCAACGTTTGCTGGGCAATTCTTGTTTGCCGAAACGGCAAATGATATGAAAGTGAAGTCTCCCATGGTCCCTCGAAACACCTCCCCCACTGCTTCCATGCACCTTCTGTCTGGCTGCCTGGCTGCCTTTACTGCAGGACTCCAGGCACCATTCACATTGCAGCCTGGACCCCTGCCTCCCCGGAGTTGTGCAGTGCACAGCCGCTGCTGTTGTGGATGCTGGCCTTAATTCTTCCCGTGTCCACAATGAACACATCGTGCATCCTCACACCTCCTTGCTTTTATCTATGCAGCTCCATTTGCTTCTCTCTCTTCTCCAACTGGGGAGCACCAGTGTTCTTTCAAGGCCAGATTGAATCACTCCCTTCTCTGGGAACCCCTGCCCCTGCCTGATTGTCACTCCTTGCAGAAGAATTCATCCCCTATCGGCTCCACCCCTCCCCCCACCATAGCATCAGTCACTTTGCTGCTCAGTTCATTAGTTGCATGCCTGTCTTCCCCATTGGACTTTGTGTTCCTCAGGGACCATGACCTTGTCTTTATCATCTCTGAATCCCCAGAACCCCAACAGTGCCAGTTTAATGGTGAATTTTTTAATGAATATTCATGAATAGAATGAACCAAGTTTCTTTTTACTTGCTGCCCTGAGGTCATATACAGAGAAGCCAAAACATGGATTTGGAAAAAAAATCACAAATGTAAAAACATATAGCTACTCTGAATCCTCCTCTCCCCAAAAAGTATTATCAGTTATCGAGTTATGAAAAGGTTGCTATGAGTTGGTACTCTGAGATGAGAGCCGCAGTCTGCTGCTTCCCTTGAACAAAGGGAGCACTGTGACAAGCACTGTGCTCCCCAGCCATGCTAATCAAGGCAAGAGAAACTTCCTGGGGCATAAGACCACGGGACCCCACTGCACAGGGCCATGTCCAGGTGTGCCACTGACACTTGGCAGTTCTCCTGGCAAGGCCATTTCTCTGCAGACTGACAGGTGTGACAATCCCTCTGAATTGGTTTAATAGAGTTTCTGATCCCCAGGGGCCTAGGGAATGAATGTGAGGGCCAGAAATAGAACATGAAATGCATGGGGGTGGAGGGGAAAGGGACACTGAACTTAGCTCAAAGTGTTGATGGTGAGGTCAGTGCCAGGATAAGCAAATTCCTGGGAGTGGTGAGAGATGGGAATGACTGCGATGGAGATCATGGCACTGGCCAGTAGGCAAACTGTGCCAAAGAGCATCTGAGGGTGTCCCCCCAACACAGAGGGACCCAGGAGAGCCACTGAGAAGACTGAGGAGGAGGAACAACAGCCTTGCCCTCTCACCAATCCCAGAGGCAATCTGTGTCACAGCTACAGTTATTAGAGAGAGCAGTTTCCAAGTCAGGGCTAGCACTGATGGGTGGTTTAAGGATAGGTCTCTGAGAGCTTACATAATCATGTCTACACATTTTTGTCCTCAGTCAATCATTCATATACTTCTGCTCAGCCTCGAGGCTACTTCAACCTACTGAGACGTTGAGCTTCTCATTTGTTTTGAGGGTTCAACGCTCCCCTTGCCCTCCAGCCCTCACAGTCAAGAAGCCAGTGAGGAAGGTTGGAAGTGGAGATCCTCTGGGCCANGCCCCCTGAAATTTAGAACCCCTGGGTTTAAGTCCTGGACCTTGTAGGTGGGTATGACCCTGGACAGGTCACTGCATTTGCTGGGCCAGAGTTTCCACTGTAAGGAACAGAACACGGAGAAGGGCATAGAGGAAGGAGGTGATGGCTCAAGGGTAAAGACCAGACAACTACTTAATTGACTGCCATTGTGTTGCTAGCACCAGGGATAACAGCTATGACATTGACTTATTATAACTGTGGCATATGCTAGTCGGATGCTCACTAAACCCATTTTATCTGCCTGGGCACACAGCTAAACTGCATTTTCCAGCCCCTTTGCATTTAGATGCAATCTGCAATTGTTCTCACCAATGGGATGTGCATCACTCCCCAGATAAGGAAGCTAAGAGTGAATGTGTTTTCTCCATTCTTTCTGCCACAAGCTGGAATCCCCCACACCCCTGTGTCACCCTACTGGGTCATGATGAGGATAAGATATAAACCTTTATTGTGTCAGGTCACTGGGATTTCCAGGATTGCCATCAGAGAAGCTGGAGTTAAGTACTTAAACTGTTGCAGGCACAATGCCCCCTTCTGGGAAGGACAAATAAATGGTACTCAATTGCAATTCTTTAGATATTTTGTGGAAATATTACTGAATTCAAGCTAGGCAACCTATCTCCTAGTCCAGGCTCTAAAAGTATCTTCCTGTGTGATTCTGAAGTCATTTCTTCCTCTGGCCCTCAGTTCCTCCTTCACAGGGTGAGGCTATTGAATTGGATGGTCACTACCATCCCCTACTGCTCAAAGACATCTGCGATGCCAGACAACAGGGGCTCAGCCCTACAGACTAACATGCACCTGTCACTGAAATGTGAGCTTATGATGCCTCCCAGGTCTGAAGACAGGGCTGCTAAGTGTTATTAGAGACAGGCCTCAATAGCTTCTGCTACTCTGAAGAGTAAACAAGAACGACAGAGATATTTTAAAGTCCCAAATACTCCATTGTTACTCAACCAACGTTTGCTGGGCAATTCTTGTTTGCCGAAACGGCAAATGATATGAAAGTGAAGTCTCCCATGGTCCCTCGAAACACCTCCCCCACTGCTTCCATGCACCTTCTGTCTGGCTGCCTGGCTGCCTTTACTGCAGGACTCCAGGCACCATTCACATTGCAGCCTGGATCCCTGCCTCCCCGGAGTTGTGCAGTGCACAGCCGCTGCTGTTGTGGATGCTGGCCTTAATTCTTCCCGTGTCCTCGATGAACACATCGTGCATCCTCACACCTCCTTGCTTTTATCTATGCAGCTCCATTTGCTTCTCTCTCTTCTCCAACTGGGGAGCACCAGTGTTCTTTCAAGGCCAGATTGAATCACTCCCTTCTCTGGGAACCCCTGCCCCTGCCTGATTGTCACTCCTTGCAGAAGAATTCATCCCCTATCGGCTCCACCCCTCCCCCCACCATAGCATCAGTCACTTTGCTGCTCAGTTCATTAGTTGCATGCCTGTCTTCCCCATTGGACTTTGTGTTCCTCAGGGACCATGACCTTGTCTTTATCATCTCTGAATCCCCAGAACCCCAACAGTGCCAGTTTAATGGTGAATTTTTTAATGAATATTCATGAATAGAATGAACCAAGTTTCTTTTTACTTGCTGCCCTGAGGTCATATACAGAGAAGCCAAAACATGGATTTGGAAAAAAAATCACAAATGTAAAAACATATAGCTACTCTGAATCCTCCTCTCCCCAAAAAGTATTATCAGTTATCGAGTTATGAAAAGGTTGCTATGAGTTGGTACTCTGAGATGAGAGCCGCAGTCTGCTGCTTCCCTTGAACAAAGGGAGCACTGTGACAAGCACTGTGCTCCCCAGCCATGCTAATCAAGGCAAGAGAAACTTCCTGGGGCATAAGNCTAAATTAAGTCAGGAAGAGAAACTTCCTGGGGCATAAGACCACGGGGCCCCACTGCACAGGGCCATGTCCAGGTGTGCCACTGACACTTGGCAGTTCTCCTGGCAAGGCCATTTCTCTGCAGACTGACAGGTGTGACAATCCCTCTGAATTGGTTTAATAGAGTTTCTGATCCCCAGGGGCCTAGGGAATGAATGTGAGGGCCAGAAATAGAACATGAAATGCATGGGGGTGGAGGGGAAAGGGACACTGAACTTAGCTCAAAGTGTTGATGGTGAGGTCAGTGCCAAGATAAGCAAATTCCTGGGAGTGGTGAGAGATGGGAATGACTGCGATGGAGATCATGGCACTGGCCAGTAGGCAAACTGTGCCAAAGAGCATCTGAGGGTGTCCCCCCAACACAGAGGGACCCAGGAGAGCCACTGAGAAGACTGAGGAGGAGGAACAACAGCCTTGCCCTCTCACCAATCCCAGAGGCAATCTGTGTCACAGCTACAGTTATTAGAGAGAGCAGTTTCCAAGTCAGGGCTAGCACTGATGGGTGGTTTAAGGATAGGTCTCTGAGAGCTTACATAATCATGTCTACACATTTTTGTCCTCAGTCAATCATTCATATACTTCTGCTCAGCCTCGAGGCTACTTCAACCTACTGAGACGTTGAGCTTCTCATTTGTTTTGAGGGTTCAACGCTCCCCTTGCCCTCCAGCCCTCACAGTCAAGAAGCCAGTGAGGAAGGTTGGAAGTGGAGATCCTCTGGGCCAGTGGAACCGATCAGCATGTCAGAATAAGTCATAAACCTCTTATCTACAAACTCTTTGGGAGTCTCACCTTGGGACACAAACTTCACTAACCAGGCTGGCCTTGTTCCCACTGTTGCCAGGTCATGCCAGCTCTTCCAGGAAGAACCTCACTGCAGCACCCTCCAGTGATCTCGGGTGCTAGTACAACCACACACTGCCTGACTCACACTGGTTACCTACCTTCTCTCCCAGAAGACTATGAGCTCCCTAGGATAGGGGCTATGTCCCATTATCTTGGTGTCCCCAGGGCCTACACAGAACCTGTATAGTAAAGAATTTAACCTTGACCAGAAAGAGGGCTTCCTTTACCCTCAGTTTCTAGGAGGCAATCCCAAGCCCTTGGAATGTCATGGCTAATAGGAGTATCTCTGTTGGCCAGGGGATCTCAAGCCAGATAGATTGTAACAATGTGATTTAGGGTGTAGGTTTTGAGCCACAGAAACAATATGATGTAGGATGAAGGCTTTGGGTCAGTCGCATGGTAAAAGCAACCTCCTGAGGGCCTGGGGGACTGAGATTAGCCACATGGGAAGTCAATCATGCCTACAGGATGAAGCTCCAAACAAAACCTCTGGACACCAAGTTTGAAGGAAGAGTTCCCTGTTTGTCAATATTCCATGTGTACGTACTGTCACACATCAGTGTCAGGAAAGTACCTTTAAACAACATGGGTTTGAGCTGTGTGGGTTCACTTACTACATGTGGATTTCTTTGATAGAGTTCAGTACTGTAAATGCATTTTCTCTTCCTTATGATTTTCTTACCAGTGTTTCTCCAGCTTACTTATCGCAAGGATACAGTATGTAATACATATAACACACAAGATACGTGTTAATTGACTGTTATCGGTTAGGCTTCTGGTCAACAGTAGGCTATGAGTAGTTAAGTTTTGGGAAAATCAAAAGATATACATGAATTTCTGACTGTGCAGGGAGTTGGCACCTTCTGACTCCTGTGCTGTTCAAGGGTCAACTGTAATGCTGTCCTGACTCCATGGGGGCGAAGGAAACTGGAGGCTCTACGTTTGGAACTTTTCTGCCCTATGCACTTTTCCCCTTGGCTGATTTCAAGCTGTATCCTTTCCCTGTAACAAACCATAACCATAAGTATAACAGCTTTCAGTGAGTTCTGTAAATTCTTTTGGCAAATTATCAAACCTAAACATGGTCTTAGGAAGCTCAGAACTTAACAGCTGGTGTCAGAGATGAGAGTGGTCTTACGTGGACTGTGCCCCCTTCCCTCAGGTGTTGCAGAGCCTTTCATATAATCAGAGACATGAGACATGGGAAGTCTCATTCAACCTAAGGAAATTGGACAAAAGATGCTCTGGGTGGCCATGGATAACTCTTCTGGCTTCCTCCAACCCCCCACAGATTTTTATGAAGACCTCTCCCACTGAGTAGAAACCTAGTCATATAGCCTAATCAAGGGAAACTCAGAAATCACAGACAACAGTATTCTCAGAAGCTGCAAACCTAACCCTGAGGTTGTAGGCAGCAGGATCTTCCATCTTGTGCCAAGAGTACACTTTCCCAAGAGATAGAATATTAAGAATAATTATAAAAGTAACAGTAGCACCTAAAATTGACTGAGCATTTTCCAGATGCCAGGAACAATTCTAAGTCTTTTGTATTCATTACCTTAATCTTCACAACTCTGTGAGGTAAGTGTGCTATTATTTCTGTTCCACTGATGAGAAAACTGTGCATCACAGAGAATAGTAACTTGCCCAAGGTCACAGAGCAGGCATATGGCAGATCCAGGGTCCAAGCCAAGGAACTTTGTTTGACTCCAGGGCCTTGGTCTTAACAATACCTGTCCAACCACTAGACTCAAAGATCCCTGGAGTCTTCCTGGATGGGTAAGTCTCAACTGCCTTTGTCTACAGAGGGCAAGGGCTTACGCATTGAGACAAAGCTAATTTTGGAGTAATCTCACAGGCACTGAACTAAGCAAGCTCTTTCATACATATCTGATTTATCCTCCAACAATATTCTAGGGTGGTATTCACTCCATGATATAGACTGAGGAAGCAGAGTCTGCTTTGAAAATATGAACCCCCCTATGCTGTAGATCCTCTCAAATCAACTACAGTCATTTATCGGGCACCTTTGATATATTAAGTTGAACCTCAAAATATGGCTGATATTTGACTGTTTTTGACTAACAAAAAATGGCAATTTCACATGATTCAACCTAATGTAATATGTCAGGCTAAGTATGAATAGCAATAACTGATAAACAGGATAAATAGGAAATATTTGATCGAGTGACTCATTTTTCAAAAACTTAGGGACTTCCAGTGTTTACTCACCTGCATATTATCCCTCAAAAAGTGTGGATGGATGGCTCCAGGGACATCAACGATCACCAGAGTTCTTCATGTGACATTCCAAGAAAGGGTTAAAATATGACAGATGTTTATGTCTAAGAATCCAAGAAAACTGGCACAAGTATGTAGTTTCATAAAACTCTTATCAACCAGAGACCCAGGTTAAGGTTCTCAGCTCTGCCTTTCAACATCTATGTGACCTTCAGCAAGTGACTTAACCTCTCTGAGCTTCAGATTAAAAAATATATGTATATCACTTTGCTCCCAGGGTGGTTGTGGGGACGTTGACATTAAGGATGTGAAAAGATTTTGCAAGCTACAAAATGCTGTACAAACATTTTGTGCTGAACAATCTTAGGTCATGCCATTGAGTCACTGCCCATGTTCCATCAGTATTTGTTCACCTGACCCAGTTTGGTATGGTAACTTTTCAGGAAAGCCTTCTATGCAAGTACTGCATCACCTGGTCATCTGTCCAGCATGCCTGGTGTCCCGCTGTGCGTGTGCTAAGCAGGCTTGTGACAGTGTAGGGAGGTGTTGCAGGAAGTGCACCCAGAGCCCAGAACCCCAACCTGCACTTCCTCCTCTCCCACCCCTGTGCTGGGAGAAGGGGAGGGGGTGGGAACACAGACACCAGCACCCCTCCTCCCTGGCCTCAGTCCTAGGGGAGAAGTGAAGAGCCAGCCCAGTCTCCAGGAGCCAAAGGAACAGCTTGCACTGCCGGAGCAGGCTGGTGCCAGGAGGGGATCTGAGTCACTCTCTGTCAGCAGTTAGGGCGCACTGCCAGCCCATCAAGAGGGCCGCCTGCCCCTCCCCCTCTCCCGAAACCATCACCTCCCATGGGGGCACTCTATAGCACAGCTGATACGGCTCCCAAACAGAGGGCTTCAGATCAGCTTTAGGTCACCTGGCACTTGAGGGAGCCCAGGGACTAAGACTTCTTTCCTTAGGTCATCACTTTGTGACACCAGGGTCCTTGGTTTCTCTCTCAATCTCAAACACCTGTATGCAGCTGCTGAATGACCACGTGCCTCTCCTCCTCACTTACCTTCAGTGGATGCCACTGTCCACAGGGGCCACACTTCTGCACCTGGCATTCACAGCCTCCGTGAATAAGCTCAGACTTGTTTTCCCAGCCATGTCTCCCACCGCTCCTAGAGCACTCCTTTGTGTCAGCCCAACCAACTTACTCACTATCTCCCCACCCTTCCCCAAGCATATGCACCCTTTGTTTCACATGGACAATTTTGCTCAGGCCCCACTTCCAACCTGCCGTGCCTCACGTTTTCCCCTTTCCTTGGAAAGTCTTCCCTGTGCCTGAAGACCCAGTTCATCTACTACCCTTACCACAAGCGTGCTTCCCTGACAAGTTACTGAACTGATGTCCATGAAGCACCTACTATGTGCCAAATTCTGTTCTGGGTGCTGGAATACAGTGGGGGATGAAAAAGACCAGCTCCCTGTTCTTATAGAGTTTACATTCCAGCAGGAAGAGGCAGAAAATATAAGCAAAGAAATGATTCCAGTCCGAGATAAGAAAATCAACCAGTTTAATGTGCTAGAGCATGACTGACAGGTGAGGGCACACTCTAGAAAACCTCTCTGAGGAGGTGATGCTAGAGTTGAGACCTATAAGACAAGGAGTCTGTCGTGCCACGCCTGAGAAGATTCTAGAAGGAGGGGGCAGCCAGTGTGAAGACCTCAGGACGGAAATAACCTTTGCCACTGCATTGGAATCCTGCCTCACCTTATTTCACATGCATTTCACATGTCCCTGTGTGACGTGTTGTGCTCTGTCAGGATAAACAGGCATAGTAATTTCACAGCGCTACAGTTCTGTGTGACTGTTGTTGTCATATGTTTCCCTTCCTCCCTCCCATATAAACAGCAAGCTTCAAGCCCCTTGAAGACAGGAACTGTGCCTTCTCCCTCAGTGCAACCTCAGGATGCACCTAAATACCGGAGACCTACTGCACCCATGGCAGACATTCACCAAACACGATTTCACTTCCTGGCCCTTCCACCTCACCCGGGCCAGGCGTTCTCCATCCCCACCACACATTAGAATCACCTGTGAAGGCTACAGACAAAAATCTCAGGCTTCCCCACACACTGACTCAGACTCTCTGGGAGGGGCGTGTATGAGGCTCCCATGTGTAGCCTGGGTGGAGAATCTCTGGCTCGTTGACAGAGCACCTTCCAGAAAAGGAGAAGGGGCAGTCACTAAGCATTCTGATCTGGCCTCTGACCTGGTACTGGTGGAGGTGAACCACTGTCTGGGGTGCCTGGTTTCTCCATATGCAAATTGAAGGACTTCCACCAAAGGCCTCCAGACCAGCCTCTGACCTTGACCAGCCTGTGTAGTCCCTCAGCCCAAGGGACGTGTATCTGGTCTCAGCCACTGTGCCATGGTCCTTGCTCCGTGCTTGATGGTGCCTCCTGGTCAGCCCCAGGAGGCAGACACCGTCCACCATTTTCTTAAAGATCCTGAGTTAGGAGTCCGCTTTCCTCTTTGACTCCTCAGTTTTAAGCTTGATGTGCAGAGCAACTGCCTCCCATGAGGTACTGGGTTATGTCACCCTCACACAGACCATTAAGAACAGTAACACACTGTCTCTCCCTACACATTGTCGGGGATGCTGTAGGTGTGATCTTGCCTGGAAGAAGAGGGCATAATGAATCATCTGTTTCCAGGCAATTTTCAAGGTAAGATGCTTTGCCACCATTCTAAAGGTCTCCTATGCCTTGTTTAAGCCACTGCAGTCCTGAGCGATGGGTCTTCAGACCTGGAGAGACCTATGCTGAGGATACAAGCAAGGGAGAGCAGGATGCTGCCACCACACAAGACGCTTGCAGGGACAGATGGCACTCATTAGAGAGGGAGGCATGCCAATGCGCAGAAAGCAGCCCTCTCCCTTCCCCAACTTCAAGGACAGCCTGGGAAGGGGTGGATTCTCTGTTCTGGGAACTTATGCCCTCTGAATTTGAAATCTCTGCAGAGGGAAGGGACAGCTCCTTCCAATGGTCCCTGCCCAGAATCCAGACGCTCAGCCTGGCCAGTCCTTTCTTGCGTGACCTTGAACACACGACTGCGCTGAGCCTTAGGTTAGTAGTTTGTGAAAGGGCTGAAAAATCCCTGTCCAGTTCACTTATTCAGAAAGTTAGGACTATAACTTTACAGTTAAATGCTAGACGTTACCGTTCACCATCTATTTTACCAAATCTTAGTAGTTCTTGGGCCAGATAAAATCGGGCTGGAAAAGCTAATAACTGAATGAGAAGTGAATATGTAACAAAGCCTCAGGGCTCCTGGCTTTTCAGAGGACTTCATGTAATAACAGTGAAAAGAGCATGAGACACATATAGGCTCTGATTCCAGCTCTGCTCCTTACATAAGGGATCTTTCAAGCATCAGCTTTCTCATGTGATGCTGATATTAACATCCAGCTCACTGACCAGCAAGAGGACCAGGACATAGCGGGTACCCAGTAAGCCATACTACTGACATCGATTTTTAACTTATTTAAGCCCTGTCATTAACTGGGGCAAATAGAGCTGGGAATTGTCCCAGGTTGGTTAAGTATTTTTCAGCTTGCCTGATAACAAAACACACACCACCTGGGACCTTGCATCTACCTAGAGAAACTCAAAATCCTTTTCATATGTCACTCATCCTCCCAAGCTGTGAGAAGGGAAAGGAAAAGGCTTTTAAGTCATGGAATGGAGAGGTCAGGGAGTTTAATCAAGGTTCTAGAACAAGGTGAGGCAACAGTAAGAGGACCCATTTCTTAAACCTGACCAGGGTCCAAAACAGAGAGGCAGTGCTCCGGCAGAGGGAGGACCCCCACCCAGCCCTGAGCCAAAATGACCGCTGGCAGCTGCTTTCTCCCAGAACAGGACTGAAGAGGCTTGGAGCTCTGGGTGCAGGAGGAGCCTGGGGCTGCCACCTGCACCTCCCAACTGCCCAGCCGCCCTGCTGTTCCCACCCAGACAGGCAACGCCCGTGGTTACTAAAGCAAACACTTCTCGATTTCAAGGTCTCTCAGTTTTCACTCCACGACCTTCGATGCACTTAAAATATTGCTCTGCATCTCACAGCAGCCTTTATGTAAGTGGGCAGAGGAGGGCTGTGCCTGCCAGTCTGCCCTTCCCTGTGCCTTGCTGTGGAGGCCTTCAATGGCTAATTCTCACCATTTGCTAAGGGGTCCCTCATTTCTTTTATTTCATTCATTTGCTTTAAAAAAAATCACCATGGCTTTGTGCATTTATTCATCCTCTGAGGTCAGCCTCCACATGCTGGGTACACAGGGGCCAGATCTAGCAGTGACCGATGCTCAGAGGTTGGGAGAAGAAAGTGCCAGGGGTGGGAGAACCAGAAAAGGCTCACTGCCAAAACTGGGGAAGGAGGTTAGAAGGACAAGATACTGTCCAACTCAATCCAATCAGTTTCATAACCATAGTTTGAGGGCCTATCTCCCCGGCCATGTTCTAGGTCAGCACTGTCCAATAAAAATATAATGGAAGACACATATATAATTTAAAATGTCTTCATAGTCACATTTAAAAACTCAAAAGAAACAAGTAAAATGAATTTTGATAATATTCTTTAGTCAACCCAGTATATCCAAAATGTAAACACTTTGACATGTACTCAGGATAAAATTACTCATAAGATATCTTATGCCTTTGTATTAAATCTTTGGAATTCATGTATATTCTATATTTCCAGCACTTTTCAATTCAGACACATGTCAAGTGCTCCGTAGCCACATGTGGCTCATGGCTACCATACTGGGCAGCCTTAGGGATTGGTTATTCTGGGTATTGGGGATCCCAAATGAGTAAAGTGTGGTCCCCGGGCTTCAAGGAGCAAAGGATGACCACTTGGATACTTCCAACCAAATGCAGCAAAAAGAGGGAGACTGAGGTAGAACAGGAACTGGACACACATGAGGGGCAACTCATTTAGCCCACTCTGGGGACTCAGGAAAGCTCCTGGATCAAGCACACCTGAATCTCACAGAGGCTGAGGGAAACGATTGCTGGGGACAGGCCACAGCATGTGCTAATTGGAAGGAACGTCCAGCACCCGCCACGGGCGAGGCATGCGCCAATCGGCAAGGGGTTAAGAATCAGTGAATGAGGAGAAAGTGGAAGCAGATGGCCACGGCGTAGACTAAGCAGTTCCTTGGTCAAAGGAAAAAGATAAGGCAGTAACCTAAAGAGCAGTAGTAGTAGTTATAATTATGATCATTAAACACCCACTATGTGCCTGGCTAAGAGAAGATTTTCAGCTTTGACTTTAGGAGGGGAAACTGAGCATATGTATAGGAAGGGGAGAAGGGTCCAGATACGCAGGAAAACTAGTAAGCAGGTGAGAGAGTATCTGATGAGGACACACGGCGAAGAATCCTAAACCAGAGGTCAATGGAGAAGTCAGCCTCAGGCTGTGTTGGTAAGTGGTTAACCTTTGTTCCTTGAGGCAGGAGAGGAAAGGGAGGATAGGAGTGCAGAGGCCCTTTAAGGTGGGAGGAGGAGAGCTGCTGCCAGGGTCTGATCATGTCCCAAGTCTTCCACCACTCCGTGACGGCAAGGAAATAAAACCCAAACACCTTAACATAGCATGTGCAGTTGTCCATGGTTTGTCCATCTCCCCAGCCCTTTTTCCATATAGCACCCCCAAGGCATCAGCCACACAGTGCTAACACCCATTCTCTGCCTCTTTCACTTCTGGGTCCCTCCTATATTGTTCTTCCCCTAAAACTCACCCCCATCCACTTACCACTGAACTGCATTACCTATCAAAATCCAGACTCACCAAAATTTCACCTCATCTAGAAAGTCCATCTTGATCCTTCCTAGGGTAATAGTCCTCCAATCTCTTTGCAGCCACAGAACTTGGAGCATGCTTCCACTTTAGCTGTGCCATCTCATGCCTGGAATGGGGGTCACACGGGGCTCTATCTCTCCCAACAGCATATGAGCAACTTGAGGGCAAAGCCCACATCTTGGCCCTCACTTTGTTCCTCGGGACCTTTTGAGAGGCTTAACTTGAATTTAACAAATGTAACCTCCACGAAGGCAGGGACTTGTGTTTTTGATCAGCACTGTAAACTCACACTGGATTTCTGAGGAAGGCACATAGTGGCTGTTTGATAAGAATTTCTTGAATGAAT
>NC_048233.1:5694679-5819759 GCF_002007445.2 Ailuropoda melanoleuca | reverse complement strand
TCTCCCTTCCCCAACTTCAAGGACAGCCTGGGAAGGGGTGGATTCTCTGTTCTGGGAACTTATGCCCTCTGAATTTGAAATCTCTGCAGAGGGAAGGGACAGCTCCTTCCAATGGTCCCTGCCCAGAATCCAGACGCTCAGCCTGGCCAGTCCTTTCTTGCGTGACCTTGAACACACGACTGCACTGAGCCTTAGGTTAGTAGTTTGTGAAAGGGCTGAAAAATCCCTGTCCAGTTCACTTATTCAGAAAGTTAGGACTATAACTTTACAGTTAAATGCTAGACGTTACCGTTCACCATCTATTTTACCAAATCTTAGTAGTTCTTGGGCCAGATAAAATCGGGCTGGAAAAGCTAATAACTGAATGAGAAGTGAATATGTAACAAAGCCTCAGGGCTCCTGGCTTTTCAGAGGACTTCATGTAATAACAGTGAAAAGAGCATGAGACACATATAGGCTCTGATTCCAGCTCTGCTCCTTACATAAGGGATCTTTCAAGCATCAGCTTTCTCATGTGATGCTGATATTAACATCCAGCTCACTGACCAGCAAGAGGACCGGGACATAGCGGGTACCCAGTAAGCCATACTACTGACATCGATTTTTAACTTATTTAAGCCCTGTCATTAACTGGGGCAAATAGAGCTGGGAATTGTCCCAGGTTGGTTAAGTATTTTTCAGCTTGCCTGATAACAAAACACACACCACCTGGGACCTTGCATCTACCTAGAAAAACTCAAAATCCTTTTCATATGTCACTCATCCTCCCAAGCTGTGAGAAGGGAAAGGAAAAGGCTTTTAAGTCATGGAATGGAGAGGTCAGGGAGTTTAATCAAGGTTCTAGAACAAGGTGAGGCAACAGTAAGAGGACCCATTTCTTAAACCTGACCAGGGTCCAAAACAGAGAGGCAGTGCTCCGGCAGAGGGAGGACCCCCACCCAGCCCTGAGCCAAAATGACCGCTGGCAGCTGCTTTCTCCCAGAACAGGACTGAAGAGGCTTGGAGCTCTGGGTGCAGGAGGAGCCTGGGGCTGCCACCTGCACCTCCCAACTGCCCAGCCGCCCTGCTGTTCCCACCCAGACAGGCAACGCCCGTGGTTACTAAAGCAAACACTTCTCGATTTCAAGGTCTCTCAGTTTTCACTCCACGACCTTCGATGCACTTAAAATATTGCTCTGCATCTCACAGCAGCCTTTATGTAAGTGGGCAGAGGAGGGCTGTGCCTGCCAGTCTGCCCTTCCCTGTGCCTTGCTGTGGAGGCCTTCAATGGCTAATTCTCACCATTTGCTAAGGGGTCCCTCATTTCTTTTATTTCATTCATTTGCTTTAAAAAAAATCACCATGGCTTTGTGCATTTATTCATCCTCTGAGGTCAGCCTCCACATGCTGGGTACACAGGGGCCAGATCTAGCAGTGACCGATGCTCAGAGGTTGGGAGAAGAAAGTGCCAGGGGTGGGAGAACCAGAAAAGGCTCACTGCCAAAACTGGGGAAGGAGGTTAGAAGGACAAGATACTGTCCAACTCAATCCAATCAGTTTCATAACCATAGTTTGAGGGCCTATCTCCCCGGCCATGTTCTAGGTCAGCACTGTCCAATAAAAATATAATGGAAGACACATATATAATTTAAAATGTCTTCATAGTCACATTTAAAAACTCAAAAGAAACAAGTAAAATGAATTTTGATAATATTCTTTAGTCAACCCAGTATATCCAAAATGTAAACACTTTGACATGTACTCAGGATAAAATTACTCATAAGATATCTTATGCCTTTGTATTAAATCTTTGGAATTCATGTATATTTTATATTTCCAGCACTTTTCAATTCAGACACATGTCAAGTGCTCCGTAGCCACATGTGGCTCATGGCTACCATACTGGGCAGCCTTAGGGATTGGTTATTCTGGGTATTGGGGATCCCAAATGAGTAAAGTGTGGTCCCCGGGCTTCAAGGAGCAAAGGATGACCACTTGGATACTTCCAACCAAATGCAGCAAAAAGAGGGAGACTGAGGTAGAACAGGAACTGGACACACATGAGGGGCAACTCATTTAGCCCACTCTGGGGACTCAGGAAAGCTCCTGGATCAAGCACACCTGAATCTCACAGAGGCTGAGGGAAACGATTGCTGGGGACAGGCCACAGCATGTGCTAATTGGAAGGAACGTCCAGCACCCGCCACGGGCGAGGCATGCGCCAATCGGCAAAGGGTTAAGAATCAGTGAATGAGGAGAAAGTGGAAGCAGATGGCCACGGCGTAGACTAAGCAGTTCCTTGGTCAAAGGAAAAAGATAAGGCAGTAACCTAAAGAGCAGTAGTAGTAGTTATAATTATGATCATTAAACACCCACTATGTGCCTGGCTAAGAGAAGATTTTCAGCTTTGACTTTAGGAGGGGAAACTGAGCATATGTATAGGAAGGGGAGAAGGGTCCAGATACGCAGGAAAACTAGTAAGCAGGTGAGAGAGTATCTGATGAGGACACACGGCGAAGAATCCTAAACCAGAGGTCAATGGAGAAGTCAGCCTCAGGCTGTGTTGGTAAGTGGTTAACCTTTGTTCCTTGAGGCAGGAGAGGAAAGGGAGGATAGGAGTGCAGAGGCCCTTTNCCTGTGTTGGTAAGTGGTTAACCTTTGTTCCTTGAGGCAGGAGAGGAAAGGGAGGATAGGAGTGCAGAGGCCCTTTAAGGTGGGAGGAGGAGAGCTGCTGCCAGGGTCTGATCATGTCCCAAGTCTTCCACCACTCCGTGACGGCAAATAAAACCCAAACACCTTAACATAGCATGTGCAGTTGTCCATGGTTTGTCCATCTCCCCAGCCCTTTTTCCATATAGCACCCCCAAGGCATCAGCCACACAGTGCTAACACCCATTCTCTGCCTCTTTCACTTCTGGGTCCCTCCTATATTGTTCTTCCCCTAAAACTCACCCCCATCCACTTACCACTGAACTGCATTACCTATCAAAATCCAGACTCACCAAAATTTCACCTCATCTAGAAAGTCCATCTTGATCCTTCCTAGGGTAATAGTCCTCCAATCTCTTTGCAGCCACAGAACTTGGAGCATGCTTCCACTTTAGCTGTGCCATCTCATGCCTGGAATGGGGGTCACACGGGGCTCTATCTCTCCCAACAGCATATGAGCAACTTGAGGGCAAAGCCCACATCTTGGCCCTCACTTTGTTCCTCGGGACCTTTTGAGAGGCTTAACTTGAATTTAACAAATGTAACCTCCACGAAGGCAGGGACTTGTGTTTTTGATCAGCACTGTAAACTCACACTGGATTTCTGAGGAAGGCACATAGTGGCTGTTTGATAAGAATTTCTTGAATGAATGAATTAATTAATATCTGCTCTACAAAATTAGACCAAATACTTATATCCTCAAAAATAGGGGTCACAAGGTAAAATTTTTATGTATTCTTCTTCAGCACATGGTATGGTACCCTATCCATAGGGAACATGTAAACAATGCTATTGACTAAGTGATTGATGATGATAATGACTCGGACTTGTATATTACCTCCCTTCCGAGAAGCCCAAACACATTACAACAGAGTTTGCAAATTGTTGGCTTGACAAATTTTAAATTTGAGAGCCTTTATGCAGGTCCTGTACCCCCCAGTTCTCCTCATGCCCTGTTGACCCACACCCAGCCTGCTTCTCTCCATAGCATCACCCACATAGTCCCTGAGGGTATATGAGTATATGGAAACCAGCATCTCTTCTTTACAGATGGGGAGACAGAAGTCCTTGGAAGAGTGTTGCTTATATCCAGGTCTCTTATTCTTCAACTGCTCTGCAGGATCCAGCTACAGGCCAATATTTTCCAAAGGGTGTAACAAACTTGGTTTCCCCAAACCAGCTGCGAGTCATGCAGCCTAAGAGGCATGTAGAGTCTTTGTACCTGATAAGCTCCAACAACCTCAGCGGCAGCCCCGCCCAATAAGGAAGTCTTTGCAGGATTAATGGTGGCATCCTGTAATGGGCGCCTACTGTCTGCTTTGGCTTCTCATGGAAGATAAGGGGCAGACTCAACACACCCATATATTGAAGTGAGCCATTTTGAAAGATCTAAGTAACTCTGTAATCTTACCTCCAGCGTAGCCCAAGACTATAGTAGTAAAAATCCTGACCCAAAATCAAGTACTTCCCTGCCCTCTATTCCTAGGCAGCCCTGGATCCTCAATTTCATCCATGTCTTTGATTCTGAACAGAGAAGTTCATATCCCATTTACTCTAAGTCTCTTTCCTTTCCATGGGGCTCAGTGCTCTTCCCTACACTGACCAGGTTCCTGAGCATTCTCTTGAGGAAACACTCAATACCCACTCAAATTGTATCTGGGAGATACAGAACAACTCCAGCTCGTCTGGTACAAACCCTTAGATGCAACTTTTGATAAGGTATCCCGATGATCTGCTCAAAGCTTGCACCTTAACTCCAAGTAGAAGTCGTATTCACCAGAGGACCTGAGGAACCCAAAAATGTTTAAGTAAAATGGGAACAAGGAAAGCAAATGCTCAGCAAGAGAGGTCATGAGCTACTAAAAGATAACTGTTTGGGTCAGGTGGTGGTGGGTGGGCTCACTGTCAAGATCGCACTGCTCAGGGTAGAGGGCACTTGAGGCATCACTCATAGTGCCCCTGAGAAGGAATCTTTTGGAGAGATGAGATTTGGCACTCTGGGATCTCAATTTATAAATATTTATTGAGACCCTTAAATATATCATGGAATGTGCTAGGTTCTGTGAAGGGTGTAGTGCTGAGTGCACCATGATTCTCCCTCTCAGAGAGCTTACCATTTAATTTAGTAAGAAAGATAGGACATGTAGGCATACACCTATACTTCAAGGCACTGTGTGGTGTGTGATATTAAAAATACTAAATAGGAGTGCCTGGGTGGCTCAGTCTGTTAAGTGTCCAGCTCTTGATTTCAGCTCAGGTCATGATCTCAAGGTCCTGAGATTGAGCCCCACGTTGGTTTCCACACTGGGCATGGAGCCTGCTCAAGATTCTCTCCCTCTCCCTCTGCCCCTCCCCACCCAGCCCTCTAAAAAAATAATAAAAATAAATAAAAATAAAAAATAATTGCAGAGCAGAGTACTAAGGAGGGGGAAGCAAGTTTTATTTTATAAAGTTGCAATTATGGTCATTTCAATTAAATCTTCTTTTCCAAGAAGTTTCGGAAAAAGAAAGTGGGGGACAACCTTTATGGAAATGACTCAGGTGGAAAAGTTATCTGACACAGATTCAACACACAGATACATTGAAACACTTTCTTTTTAGGAAACCAGAAAAAGGAAATGTATGCATCCAGGATGTAATTAACATTGAACCGAGGCAAATATTGAACAGGGCAGGTAATGGAACACCCAAGACAAGAGCGTGCAGATGAATAAGTGAAAGCAAAATATCTTTAGGGACTGGAGAACTAGCCGGAAGACTCATGGATACTAATGTCGTTTATTTGTATTTAAATGTGTGTGGAAATAACACCAATTAGAGTTCCAAAGAATGAACCGATAATTGACTTGTTCCCTCTTTCATTAGCCTCTATTCAAGGAGCTCAAAATAGCTCCCATTTTTGTCTTCAGATCCCCACAATCTAATGCAATGCTAGGGGCATAGCAGGTGTTCAATAAAGGTTGAATGAATAGATAAATGGAGGCATGAATGAACAAGCAAATGTGTGAACACCTAAGAGAGCGGCTAATGCAAGTTCTAGTGGCCCCACCCATATTCACTAATATTTATTTAACTTTTGGTCAAGACATTTAATGTCTGGCTCCTAGTTTTCTCATCTACAAAATGGAGATGATTACAGAGACTTCCCAGGACTATATCAAGGATTAAATGATGTAAGAAAAAACTTTGTAAACCTGGAAATCACTGAAGAAAGAAGTCCTTCCTAAATTGGTATCTCATTTATACAATGAAAGAATATGTTTTACTGAGGAAGCAGAGAGCCCCCTTCCAACCATCCTATCCTATTAGCCCTGTCTGGGAACTGTCTCACCAAATTCATTGCTGGAGGGAAAGGTGCCTCACCCCAATTCCTACGAAGGACAGCATTAGCAAAGTTTCTGATGGAAAGTGATAACAAGAGATGTCGGTATGACCATTCTTGCCACATGGAATTAAGAAGTTTCTTAATCTGCTACTAAGCAGGAAGTTTCATTATCCCTGTCCTGGGTTTTCTGAACCCTAGAATTAAGACGTCAGCTGGAAAGGCAGGCTTTGTTCACATGGAAAAGCTGCTGATTTATCAACAACTTTTATACACACACGCACCCAAGCATGCACCGATGACACTTGCCTGCTTTTGACAAGACAACTGGGCCATGTGGTGACAATATTAATTAGACAATAGCAGCTGGAAAAGGAATCTGTAAAACTCTCCACCTGCTATTCCACGATACTCTGTTTGCATACAACAAATCGCCAACAGGATCTGACGGGTCAAAACGCCATGGCTGTGGTTGTCTCCTGGGTGGCAGTTCCAGAAGACATACTGGAGATTCAAAGAGAGCCAGACAGACTTTTGGGATGGAATCTGGCCTCTAGACTACTTTGCAAGGCACGTATTGACTGGAGGTTCAACACAAAACCCTAAGCTTGACATTAAGGACTCTCTGGCAGTTTAATTGGGGAAGTGAGAGTGTACCCTGGCGTTAGGCTGGGCATTCACATGAGTTGGGTTCAAACCCAGGTCTGCCTTGTGCTAGCTGTGTAATTCTGAACTATTCAATTCATTTTAATTTACTTTTCTGAACTTTTGTCCATACAATGGTCCATTATTACCTTCCCTGCAGAACTGTCATGAGAATTAAATAAAATTATGTATATGTAATATGTCTGTATTTGCATCTTCCCCTCTCCCCACCCTCCTAAGTGCTAGTCAAGCCAGTCAACTCATTGTAGTTAGCAGTTACTTTCTCACAGGCTTGCTTCTCTCCACTACAGACCATCCCCCAGAACACGCTGTTCCCATCTATCCAAATTAGACTCAGTTCACACCTTTCATCTCTGCAAAGTCCTCCGAGACCCCCCAGCTGAATGTGACTACTACTTTTTCTGAAATGTCACAACAATATTGCTAGTGATCTTTCCAATGTGTGTGACAGAATTTCCAAGGGGGCAACTGGTTTTTATGCATCTTGATACTCCATTTTGGAATCAGTTGCCTAGCCTATTGTTCTGTGGAAGCTGAGACCATGTCATATGCCATGTTTTATAGAATTCATGCTACATTGACCAAATCTGTTTCCCTGACAGTGGATCTGCAGGAAAACTCCTCTGTCCGTTGTTTTTCAAAAGCATGTAAAAACTAATCTTTGTGCCTGGTAGGGATAGAAGAGTCAATTTTTACAAATCTCTCAGCATCAGTCCACTCTGAAGTGAACACCATCCTCATTCATTCAAGCAGAATTTATTGAGCCCTGCTATGTGGCAGGACCCATGCCTTCCTCTGCAGTCATTTAAAATCACTGCTCTGATCATGAGCTGGTTTGCAAACTCTCCCTGCAGCAAGAATCCCTGAAGGAGCTGATCCAAAACGCAGCCTCCTGGCCTCAACACCAGGATTCCCGAATCATAGTCTTGAGGGCTGTGCCTGTGGTGTGTGTTCTAACAAGTTCCCTTCATGAGTCTCAAGCACACTAAAGTTTAAGAACAAGGGTCTAGACCAGAGATCTTACAGTGGTCATTCATTCTAAAATGCATTTGAGGAGACCACCCACTAGTCTGAGGAAGAGAAGGGAAATGCACAAGAGGTTGTGAAGAGATAACTATGAGAATGAGTGGACAGAACTGGGATTATTATGCTTAGAAAGTAGATGGTTATGAAGGGTCTGAACACTCCTACAGACCCAAAGTTTCCTGTGGGATATGGTCGTCACAGTTCTCACCTCTGATGAGGTCCCTGCAGGGACTGTGTATATAGTATGCGGCACAAGTGGATCGGGTTGGTATTCCAGGGTCATTAAATGGAAAAGGCATTCACAGAAAACTGGGAGAACGGTTATCTATCCATAGGCTTCCTTCCAAGGGTTACTGAAGATCGAACATGTATAGAGAAGTGACAGACTTCTGTAGGTTCCTTTCTCCTCTGAGATTGAGGAAATTCACCTTTAAACTGGGACCCAGTTTAAAGAACAGTTGACTGTTTCAGAAAAATGGCTCTAAAGAAATGGGATGTGAAAGGAGAGTGGTATCACGATGGAAGGAGCAATGAACTAGGAACTCAAAATGGAGCAAGTACAATTTTGAGCACCATGAAACAGCATGGTGTCCAGAAAGGATACTGGAGTCAATGGGCAAGACTTGAGCCCTAGCTTTTCTACAAATGTGAAATTTGGGGCAAATCTCTCAGCACTTTCGGTCTCTTCATCTAAAAGGACAAAATGTAGATTTTGCAAAATGTAAAATTGACATAATAACACCTACCTTGCTCATTCCAGAATTGCTATGAAAGTCAATTAAGAAAACATATATGAAAGCACTTAGTAATAAAAAAATTATTTTGAAATAGATTTTTTAAATTCAGCAATAAAATGTAATTCTATGGATATTCCATCCATGCTGTGTTTTTTGAGTTGTTTCTTTAATTAGATAGCAACAACCCAGGATTCACATTATATGAAAACAGTATTTCTTTTTGAATCAAATTTTACTCAGACCATTGATAAGATACTTTTTTTGCCGAAGGGAGTGTGGAGAGATCCAGTATATATCTCAGAACCTTTAGGATTTGGTTCATGGATGTCTTTTTTCTTCCAGGCCATTTATATACATTGGAAAGGCACCGAGTAGCTGAAGAGGGAGCCAGTGACAAGAGCAAAGTGATGACAAATGTGTCCTCGGAAGACTTGGCAGCAGGAGGCAGTGGGCTTGCAGGTCAATGGGCTAGTGTCAGTTTCTTGTAACTGCTCAGGCCAGGACAGACTCCAAGACTTTAATGGGGAGAGGACACACAACCTTATTTTTTTTTATACAGATTCCAGCTGCCATATAGCTCATTGGAGGCATCAATACCTTCTTGATTTGCTACAACCTCATTAGAGTTCTTCTTGGATTGAAGAACAGAGAGTGGCCAATCGTCTGCCTCTCCTTACCAGGGACAAATGCACAGACCTTTCCTCGATGCCCTGGCAATACGAATGGCCCCAGGACAAGAGGATGAGGGCCCACAGAGCTGAAAGGGAAAGTGTTCCCTTTTCAGGATCTCTGGTTCCATTTCTCACTCTGAGTCATCTCTGACTTGTGGCCAAAAGTCTTGATATTCTAAGCTCTAAAATGGACCCAACCACTTATGCCTTAACCTCCAAATAAAATGCTCTGAGGTCTTTATTATATTTTATTATCATTATTACTGTTACCACTCTAAGTATCATTATCAATGACATTTTAAGCCTTTACTATGCACCAGGCAGGATGGCTTTATACACATTATTTCATTCTATCTTTACAACACTTTGAGCAGGGACTCATGATTTCCTTACCATAGATTGATAACTGAGGTGTAGAGAGAATAGGTAGTTGTTAGAACCTTAGTCAAGAGCCAGGACTCAAACTCAAGTCTTTAACTATATGTATATATTGTGTCTTCTACAAGAGGTGCTATGAAACCAGGGTTGCTTTCACAGTATGGAAAATGAGACTTTCTCTCGAAAGAAATGACTAACAATATGTATTTAATTTGCTTTTCCTTAAGCAGTGGGGAAATTGTGGGAAAAAGGGGTGGTGCTCTCCCTGCAACTGTTCAGGGTGCAATGAAGGAGAGGTGTGCCTTATTCCATACTAGTCTCCCCACGGAGACTTTTCTGTTAAAAAGCAGAAGTTTGGAGAATGTCTACTCTTATTCAGGTAAGGAAGCAAATAAACGAATCAAAAATGTTTGGTTGCTTTATTCTAGATATATTCTATTTATACTCTATCCCTGAAAAAGAAAGTATTTCAGTGGTTCAATTCAATTAGGCAAAGGAAACAGTAGCCTGTGACACTTGTGAATAGCTAAGACCTAAATTTCTAAGGGCTTTGTCATTGTTAGTTAGTTCATCCACACAACCTTGCTCATGGATGGTCCAAGTCTGAAGAGGCAGCTCTTCCTGCTCAGATCTCACTGAGAGAGTCTGCTGCAACCAAGAAAACGATCTAAGGAGCCGCTGTAATTCATTTTCTTCTACTTCTCTTTCTTCGTGTTTCCAGAGACCCTAGAGATTCTCTCCCCTAAGTTCAGAAGCCTGCATTTCCTGGGATTCCTGAAAGCCTTAGTAAAAATTTTAAAAAGCAAAGGTGGAGCAGTCAGTTGGGATGGGTTGGGGCTCTTGAACGCCAGCAGCGTGGGAGCAGAAGAGAAGTGGTGGAGGGCAGGTTTGCAGAAAGAACCAGCACTCCTGAGTTCTGCCGAGTCACAGGGAGAGCTGGGTGAGGGAAGAATGATAGCTGCAGACCAGCAGGAGGTTACAACATTGCAGCGGTAATGACATGGCTGCAGCTGGCCAGCTCCTCCTCAGAGGACCAGCTCAGAGGGGAGGTGAAGGCATCACACCTGTGAAGCAAGCCCATCTTGCATCCTGCTCTAGTAAAGAGAGCCTTGTGTCTGTTGTATTTCCTTCATACTGTGCCTAGTGCCTCTTGCCTGGAAATTGTCAAGTGCAGAGTTATTTAAGATGGGAGCTGACGATTTTATCTCTGTCATAATTCTTGAACCTCTCCTCTTCTCTCCATTCCCAGATTTACCACCTTAGTTCAGGCCTCAAACACTGCAGTGGTCCCATAACTGTTTGATTGTCTTGCCTCTTTTCTGGCTCCTTCTCAAGCTTGCTGTCCACACTAAAACTAGAGAGGTCCATCTCACAGGCACATCTGCCAACACTGCCTGCTTTCTTGAAGACACTCAGAGAGTTCCCATTGCCCGCAGGGCATGGTCTCAGCTTTCTCACTCATGCACTCAAAGCCCTTCAGGATATGGACTCTTGTCTTTCTCTCCAGCCTCATCTGTACCCTTTCCTTCACTCAATAATCCAGTCCAAAGACTGAGAACAGCATGTGATGCTTGAGGCAGACCACACTCACCCTCTTCCTCTTCAACTGGCTAACTTCCACTCAACTTCCAGGACTCTGGGTAGATCCCCTCTTCTGAAATCCTTCTTTAACATCCCAAAACTAGATGAAGTGTCCTTCCCATGTGCTTTTGCCCCTTGGGCTCCCCACATCATAGTACTTATTACCTTGTAGTAAAATTGCTGGGTTTCACTCTTCCATTTCCCCCACTACACTAATTTTCTTGAGGGCACAGACTGTCACCTTCAACACAGTATCCCCAGGAACTAGCACAGTGCCAGCCTAAAGCAGGTGCCCAATAAATGCCAACTGGATCACGCAGGGCCTGCCTGAAGGGTGGAACGTGTCCTTACCCTACTGATCCTCAGGACAGCACCCTGACAGCCTCTGCTCCCCAGGGAGGGGCAGTGGATGTGAGCAGAGGTGGGGAACAAAGGCTTTGAGTGAAGCCGCCTAGATCCAAAGTCTGCTTTGCTACTTCAGGTTGTGTCATACTGGGGAAGTCACTTAACGCTCCCAACCCCAGAATGCCTTTCTCATCTGCTTTCTCATCTGTAAAATGGGCACCTCAATGGATTGTGATGAAATTAGAAAAGCTATGAGAAGTACGTCAGCCAAAAAGGCAACAGAGTGGAGAGCTGAAGAGCACAGAGACATAAGTTGGAACTGGGGCTTTGCCACATTTTAGCCATACGATCTCTAGCAAAGTATTTAAAGTAAGCCTCAGTTTTCTCATCAGAAAAAATGGGGCCAATAGCAACACTCATGATGCTAAACGGCCTCTCTGAAGCATCAGGGCGAGGAGCTCCATCTTGCCTTTGTACCACAAGGGAGGAATGACCGAACTGATAAGTGAACCCACAAGAAGGGCCTGAGCAGGTATGACTCTGCCCCTTCTAAGTTTTCTCTTTCAAACTTGCCTGGCTACAAGGTGGGTTTACTCAGTACACAGCTTCTGAGCCCCTACTCCATGTTAGGCCCTGTGCTAGGCACCAGAGAAACAGCATTAATAAAGCAAAGTTCTAAACAAGCATTTTAAAAAATATATATACAATGGAATATTACTCGGCCACCAAAAAGAGTGAAATCTTGTCATTTGCAAGGACGTGAATGGAGCTAGAGAGAATTATGTTAAATGAAATAACTCAGAGAAAGACAAATACCATATGATTTCATTCACATATGTAATTTAAGAAACAGAACAGATGAACATAGCGGGGAGGAAAGAGAGGGATGAAAATCATGAGACTCTTAACTATAGAGAACAAACTGAGGGTTGCTGGAAGGAAGGTGCATGGGGGATGGGTGAAATAGGTAATGGGGATCCAGGACAGCACTAAGAGTGATGAGCAGTGGATGATGTATGGAACTGTTGAATTACTAAGTTTTACAACTGAAACTAATACTACACAGTATTAGTTATATGTTAACTAACTGGAACAGACACTTTTCCAATGAAGACATACAAATGGCTAACAGACACATGAAAAAATGTTCAAAATCAGCCATCAGGGAATCAAGTCAAAACCACATTGAGATACCACCTTACACNGCCAGTTAGAATGGCAAAAATTGACAAGGCAGGAAACAACAAATGTTGGAGAGGATGTGGAGAAAGGGGATCCCTCTTACACTGTTGGTGGGAATGCAAGTTGGTACAGCCACTTTGGAAAACAGTGTGGAGGTCCCTTAAAAAGTCAAAAATAGAGCTACCCTATGATCCAACAATTGCACTACTGGCTATACAGATGTAGTGAAGAGAAGGGCCATATGCACCCCAATGTTCATAGCAGTATTGTCCACAAAAGCTAAATTGTAGAAGGAGCCGAGATGACCTTCAACAGATGACTGGATTAAGATGTGGTCCATATATACAATGAAATATTACTCAGCCATCAGAAAGAACGATTACCCAACATTTGTAGCAACATGGATGGGACTGGAGGAGATTATGCTAAGTGAAATAAGTCAAGCAAAGAAAAACAATTATCATATGCTTTCACTCATTTATGGAACAAGAAATAGCAGGAAGATTGGTAGGAGAAGGAAGGGAAGAATGAAGGGGGGGTAAACAGAAGGGGGAATGAACCATGAGACACTATGGACTCTGGGAGACAAACTGAGGGCTTCAGAGGGGAGGGGGTTGGGGGTTGGATATAAAGGAGGGCACATATTGCATGATGCACTGGGTGTTATACGCAAATAATGAATCATGGAACACTACATCAAAAACTAAGGATATACTACATGGTGACATAACATAACAAAATTATTATTAAAAAACAAAGAAAACAAATCCATATCTTGAAAAAAAATAAAGTTAACCATCCTCTCTTGGTGCAAAAAAAAAGTAAATAAATAAAAATACACAATATAATGTCAAGCAGTAATAAGTGATTTTAAAGAAGTGAGATAAAGGAAAAGAGAATAATAGAGAGGGTACCTATTTTAGTCAAAGTGGTCAGGGGAGGCCTCTCTGAGGAGGTGAAGCTAAGCAGTGACCTGAATAAAATGATAAGAAAAGATTAGGGGGAGAATGTATCAAAGAGAAAATAGCATGTGCAAAGATCCTGAGGCAAAAGTGAGCTTGGAGTTCTCAAGGAACCTCAAGAAGGGCACTGTGGNTGTCTCGCGGGTGCCGTCCGCGAGTCTGCCTGCTCCCCCGTGCAGGTGGCCCGCCAACCGCCAGCCGCCCCGAGTGGGCTCCCGGAGCTCCCTTCTCAGCCTGCTGTCTCAAGCGTGCGGGTCCGCGGTCTGTCCACTCCCCCTTGCAGGTGGCTACCGCTTCCCGGCGCCCTGACACGGCGGCTCCCTCCCCCTTCTGTTTAGCTTCCGATATCTGTGCGCGGTTTCACGGCTCCCCGCTTCGTACCTCGATACTCAGCGCTGGAGATGTTCATTTGTAGAGATCCAGATGTATCTTCCTGCGTCTCAGGCTGATTCCGTGGATATTCCTGCTGGTCTGGTACCTATCCAGCTCAACTCAGGGGACCGGCTGAAAAAGGTGTCCCCTACTCCTCCGCCATCTTAACCTCCAAGCCTCTGTCATGAGGACCTTTAGAGGTGAAAGTAAAGAGCTTAGGTTTTTCTTCTAATGGGAAATTATGAGGAGTTTGGAGCGGAGACATAACAGTCTGATTTACGGTTTGCCATCACGCTGGCTGCTGTGTTGAGAGAGGGAAAGCAAGGAGAGACGCTGGAAGGGTATCTAGGTTGTCTAAGCAGGAAGTGAGCATGGCTTGGATCAGCGAAGGTAGAGGTGGAGCTGAGGTGTGGTTAGAAATGAGAGGGGGCGCCTGGGTGGCACAGCTGTTAAGCATCTGCCTTCTGCTCAGGGCATGATCCCGGCGTTATGGGATCGAGCCCCACATCAGACTCCTCTGCTGTGAGCCTGCTTCTTCTTCTCCTGCTCCCCCTGCTGTGTTCCCTCTCTCACTGGCTGTCTCTATCTCTGTCAAATAAATAAATAAAATCTTAAAAAAAAAAAAAGAAATGAGAGAGATGCATTTTGTTGGGGCATGTTCCCCATAAATTCTTGTCGCTTCGAATGGAAGGTGGGAAGGAAAAGAGGAGTTGGCGGGAGGGGTTTGAGGGCTTCTTCCTGAACCACTTGCTGTGCTGGGAGAACTGGGGAGGAGCAGGCTTGGTTGCTGACTTGCTGGTATAAGATGAGGGCACAGGTGTCTCTCCTCCCCCGCCCTCCATCCATGATGCAAGAGGCCTGACCCTATCGGAGGGGTAGGTGTGTGTAATTCTGCCTGTGACCACATGGACAAGTTTAATTCAGGGCTGAAACTACTGGGGAGCCCTGTTGTGACCACAGGTCTTATTTTCCACTTCCGCTTTATCACTAAGAAAATGCTCATCTTGTGACCCCCATTTTTCCAACCATGAGGTCCTATTTCTCAATTGGTCCAAGCTAGGAGGGAAAGACCCTTTATACACTAGAATAAAAGTCACAACACTGGAATTAAAAAAAAGAAATTGTCCTGAAAGCCCACTATTGGATAAATAAGCCATTCATTTGCAATGCAGATGACCCGAAGAGAGGCCATATATGAACATGTTGAGGATTCCAATCTGCAGTCTGAGTTAATAAATAAGGAAAGTGTGAAAATATTTGCATACCACGTATTTCTGCAAACTAAATCAACCACATGTCCCTTCCAGCTCTGTAATGATCTCTTTGCCTTCCAGAAGGGCAGGGAATGTGTAATGAGGAAGTCCTTTCTGAGAAAGACAGGAGATGGCCCCTAGAGGCCAAGGCATCTGTGAAAGCTTCTCACCTCCTCTGTCCAGGTTTATCTTGTCTGACCTGACCACCCACTGACAGTCTAGGACCCAAGGAGAATAAACATCAAGCAATATGGAAAGATCTCATCACAAACAGGGACCCATCTAATCAAAAGGCCAGGGAAATGTGAACTGATGACAGTTAACATTTCTTGACCAGGCCCTGTGCTGAATGCTTTGCCATCACCATCCCATTTTATCCACACACATTTGAAGTGGGTACTTTGGTCTCATAGGTCACAGATGAGTAAGTTAAAGCCACCTGCCTGAGACAGCATGTCAGTAAGGGCCAGCATCTGCTGTTGAACCCAGACAGTCCAATTCCAGAGCTCACGTTCCTCTCTCCCATCATGTTCTTCTAGAAGTCCCTGCTACTGATACTCTAATAGTCATTCTTACCAAAATGTCTCAGCTTCCTCCAAGCTGATAAATGTCCACCCCCAACTGACTGTCAGACCCTATTCTGCACAGAGACAGGTGGGTCTTGACAAATGAAACGTGGTGGTACAATTAGACAGTGTGAGCAGCAATTCCCTGCCTTGGGGGGAGCGAAGCATGTGGCTTGGCACCCGCTCTACGTGTCACAGGACCCTGCTGTGACTCACAGGCCCACAGTGGGGACGAAGGCAGCAGCTCTGAGAGGCTGCCTGTCAGAGTCCCAGCCAGGATCTGCCTGTAAACGCTTCCGGCTCCATAGAGATGGCTGAGCAGGAGCCCAGCTCAGCAACCAGGCACATTAAGCCCTGGCCTTCAAGCCCCAAATTTAAAAGGATCAGATCCCCGCACAATTAGAATTCTAATGCAGTCTGAAAATCTGCACCTCAGACCATGCTTGGTCCTCAGACGATGCAGCCAGACTCCAGGGCGGATGTGTGGGAAGAGAGCAGAAGAGGGAGTCCTAAGCAGCAAATTATCCCAAACACATTTCTTTTCAGCTTTAGGAAGAAAATATGGCTCATTTTAAAAATTTAATATAATTTTATTACTATTATTATTATTATTTCAGTGGAGAGCAGCTTTGTTTTTCAAATTATGCCTCAAAAATACAAGTCTGACTAAGTCCCTCCCCTGTTTAGAATCCTTCAGGGGCTCCCCATTGCCCACGGGAAGCTGTCATTACCTGGACCCCACTCCCTGCTCAGCTTCATCCCCTAGCACCCCCACACTCCTTCTCCCCCTGCAAACACAACCTGCTCTCCAGTGAAATGGAGAAATGGGAGCTATAGTTTTGGTCTTCTCAGAATGCTTTGCCTTTCCCTCTTCTTCGGGTGATATAAGGGTCCTCTTTCCTGTGGAAACCTTCTCTGTGTTGTGCAGCTGTATGGACTCTGTGCCTGCAACCTGCCCAAGGACAGGCTTAAGCCGGGACCTTGTGAGAGTTTCTCCCTGTCCCAGCTGGGAGGGCCCCTGGCCCTAGCAGGACTAACTTTTCATATTTGCTATCTGGAGGCTGAAAGAGGAGTGTCTCACCTTCTCTAGACTCAAAGATGAAAAGAAACACAGGAGATTGCTACCATAGGGACGGTTTCCCTTCCTCCTCCTCCTCCTCACCTCGACCACCCTACCTCCCACAGTGGAAAAAGCCTGCCTAGGAATTAAGCCAACCCAGGCAGAACTGAGATGGACAGAGAGAAAGACAGAGGCCCGAGGACTACCTTTGACTACCTGAAGCTAGCCATGCCTGCAGCCCCTGGACTTTTTAGTTCTTGGAAGCAACATATTTGTTTTTTTTCCTTGAAAAACTACTTTGAGTTTATTTTCTACTATTTGCAATCAAAAAAGGACGTGGAGTTCTTAAATGTGCCTTGTTAGTTTCATTTTCGGTGGTGCTTCTGCATGTGCTGTTCCTTCTGCTTATAGTTTTGGTACTAATCTTGTCTGGTCAAAACTCAGGTCAAGTGTCTCTGCTTCCAAGAAACCTTTCCTGCTATCTCCATGGGCAGCTTGGAGACCTTGCTGTTGTAAACCCAGGTCATCGCAGGCCTTTCTCACTGTGTAATAATCCCTGGTGAGAACAGATGCTTCACCCGACTAATAGGATAAGGGGGAAAGGAATTTCCAGAACCCAGAGGGTCAGCTGTGTGGAGAGGACCACCTTATAGGTGCTCTGGCCTCAGAGGAAGAATATGGTCAACCAACAATGACCCAGCCATGGGTGAGCACCCGGTTCACTCTCTTGTTGTCCTTACTTGAAGCATGGTGGCCTAGGCAATGTATTACTTACCAAGTTGAAGCTACAGAGCAGGTGCAGAAGCACAGACAGTAAATTCAGAGAAGGAAAAGGAAGCTACCCAGCAATCCTGAGGCTCCCCTCCAGAAGGGATAAAACAGTCTGCACAGGGGAGAAGGAGGGGGTCTGAGACCACTGGGTACCCTTAACCTGACTGCCTCCATAGAGGACAATACTTTTATGGAAGTGTCTTCAGTGACCTCTTTGAATGTGCTGTTTCCTGTGTGGACATTGACAGATACATGTAGATTCCACAAGGTTCCCTCCCCCAGCGCCACCCAGCTCCAGCGCCTCACTTTGAAGCTCCATGACTGGCAATGCCCAAGGTAAGGTGCAAGAGGCAGAGCACCGAGAGCTGATTGAGCCAAGAACAAGAAACCTCAATGGCCTGCCCAGCATCACATAGCAACAAAGCTAAGAATAAACCTCGGACCTCCTGCTGTCCACCCACCCAGAGCCGCTCCCCCTTCCTTCCACTACTGTATACAATATGGGACACTCACCAAGAGAGCCCCCACTTCATCCCTAGGGAAGCTGTTACGTTTCATTAAGCTAACTAATGTTGCTCCCAACATAGGGGTTGTTAGGGGGCAGGGGCGGGAGGTGTTTCCTGGAGGGAGAAGGAAAAGCTGAACAAAACAAGCAAACCTACTGCCCCAAAGGAACACTGCAGTCCCCAACTAGCCCTGGGCAGCGGTGAGCCTGGGGGGTGGCATGCTGGCTCAACTTCAGAACTGCAGATACAGCCAATGACCAGGTGGCCCTGCCACCCAGGGCCTGCCTGCAGGCTGTGCTCAGTGAGGGCTGTTCCGCAGCCACAGCCCTCCCAGTCCCTCTGCTGCACGGACACCACGGAAGGCGCACTGGGCTGTGAACTCCAGAGCTGGGCTCTCTTCCCAGCTCTGCCACTGGCTAGCTGCATGACCTTAAGAACCGCTTTCCCTTTCTAGTCCTCTCTAAAAGGAAGGTGTTGGAATCCTGGCCTCAGAGGGAACTTCTGTCTCTATTTCTCTGTAGTTGTATGACTTCCTACCTGTGTTTCTCAGCATTTTGAATGAAACAGTTTTTTTACAATGCAGACTGGATGCAGCAGAGCAGAACGCTTAGCATTCCTAGCTCCTGGCACCGAATGTCACAATGACAACAACAATCCTTTTTCTCATATCCAAATGCCCCCTAGAGAGGTAGTTGTACTGTAGGTAAAAATTTTGTCCAGGAAGGGCAGAGATTCAGAAGGAAGTGTCACTTTTCTCTATAAGCCCCTGGCCTCTCCTTCAAGAAAGTAAGGATGTCTTATATATCTCCAGAAAAATGCCCAAATAATTCAGTCCTATAATACAAGCAGTCTGTCCCAGGAAGTTAAAATGAGAGATGTAATAAGGTCTATACTTTGGATGCAATCCTTGTGGCAAAAAGAATTTGATTCCACGGCATTCAGCAATGTTCCTAATCTAGCCAACATACTATGAGCTGTGGCTCTTGAGGAGGGTGAATGTTGAACAGTACCCATCAACCCAAGTGTAAAAATACTAAGTCAAAGAGCTAAAAGGCTAAGACTAATAAGATATTTCCTTCATAGCATTCCATACTTCTAAAATTCATTTTCAAAATGAAGCATTGCTGTGAAGTAGGAAGGGCTGGTCTTAAGAGCCTCCTTTTATAGTTGCCATGAAGACATTTGTCTTCACACAACAGCACTTTGGTCTTCTGAGTCCTGGTTATGCACTAGTCCATGGTTCAGAAGGAAGGGAGCAGCAGGGGCATAGAATCTGGGAGTAGGCCCTATAACCAGAAAAGAGATAAAACAGAATTCCTCTTCATCTCTGGCCTACATGGAGACACACTAGAAGGGATGGGGAAAAACTGGACTTCAGGGGGCCAACCCGATATGGCACCCTGGTAAAACAGGGCCAGTGGCTCAGAAAAGCAGCCTTGAAAAGAAGAGGCGGATAGGTATATGAGTGGTGACAGAGACCTCAAAGTTCACCGAGTCTGTTTGTGGAGGCTTCTGGAGAGGGAGAGCATCCCAAGCAAGATCAGGTCTGCATGAGATGGAGCCGAGAAGGGACGGCAGTACTTGAACTGCATTTAGTTTCCCCTGAGGTGTCAACATAGGATGACAAGCTCCCACTGAGAAGTCCTTGCTAGTGGAATTACACTCTGGGGCTGTTAGTGATGAGGGAATTCTTGAGAGGAGTTGGCAGGTGGCCCCCCCTCCTCTCAGTGCTCTGAAGGTCACTGCCTCCCCACCCCCACGCCAGGCCACTCTGATCTGAGAGTGGGGGTTCTAGCCCTGGGCCTCCCACACACTCAAACTCCAGCTCCAATGTTACTAATTCACTGTTCCATCCTCAGTCTTCCTACTGACTACATTGTGACAATCTGACATGGCAAAATTTGTCCAAGAAGGAAAACTGATGTCTATGGCTCTTCAGCAAGCTAGCGCTTAAGCCGTAACTAGCACACATCATCAAAAATTCATTACGTGCCCATCTGCAAAAAACAGCACACTAATTCCCCTGGAAGGGGATGTCAATATGGCTTCCCTGTTCCCTGCCAAATTTTTATTAATGTGCTTATTAGGTGAGAAAAATCCATTTCCCTGTGTTTAAAGAGAAGAGTAAGAAAATGCAGGAATCCTGGCCTCCGTCTTTCGCCATAAGGCAAAATTTCAAATAATAACCAGATCCACAGCAGATGGACTGGTTTTCAGCACTCCTGAGGGGGGAGAGGGTGGAGCCAGTCTGTCTGTGTCTCTCCCTAAGTCAAGAGGGAAACTGTGAGCCAGCGTGAGGGGAGCATGTCCCTGTGTGTGAGGAGGGAGGGGTGGGAGAGGAGGGGAGGGAGGAGAGCCCTAGAAGGGGAACGGGCAGCAGCAACAACCCTGAGAGAGTATAAAGAATATGAGGACAAAGAGGCCATCATGGGAGAAGTCAGACATGCGATGGGCCGGGAGAGGAAAGGCGAAAAAGAAAACCAGGGAACAGAACAAAAAACAAACATAAAGAGACTTGTTAACACAGGAACTGAGCGATTATGAATGGATAACTAACCACTTCATTGGTTATCTGAACTTTGCTAAAGCGGAACTTGAGTAAAACTAGCTTGCTCAGGAGTACGGAACAGAAGTCGGGAGAATCGGACTCACTGCTGCCCCTGCCACCAACCAGCTAGCTGGGTGGCCCTGTCAATCACCTCTCTTCCCAAGACTGTTTCTATGTCTGTAAAATAAGGAAGTTAGTTAGACCAGCAGAGGCTGGAGTTTCTTGGTTAAATTCTCACTTTCACTGAGACCATGAACAAACAAAAGACCTGATGCCTGAAGTATTTAAAGAAACCATGGCTGATCTCACAAAATCCTGATCCTACAAAAGAAATAGGGTCTCTCAGCTATTCCGGGGGTGTATAAGGATGGAAAACTCAGGTGTTCTGAGATGGGTAAGTGAGGTCCAATGTGGACAGGAAGTGGAACAGGAAACCTAGGGAAGGTTCTATGTCTGCCCCAATTCCCCTGGGCCAGGGCTGACCTGGTCCTGCACAGTCAGCTTTCAGCTGCCAGGGCAGAGTCCTGAACATGGGGCTTTTGGGAGAACCACATGGCAGTGCTCCTTTGATGCTCCTTGCTTTGTGTCTACTGCTGTGCTGACACATGCTCTCCTTGGAGAGTTGTCTCCCTAGCAGATACCTCTGCCTCTCCTCCCAGCCCCTCCTGCCCACAAGTCCTCACCAGGATGCTCAGTCTCCCTGCCTCCAAGCCAGGTTGAACCATTCCATTTGGTTTGCTTTGGGATGTCTTGTTTTTTGGTTTCCTTTGCGGCTTTTTCCTATGACTCTGTTCTCCCAAACGCACTTGCAATTTTCCATTGCTCCCTGTGAACAGCTCTGACCAGCATCTACATCCATTTCCGTATCTTCTAACTGGTTTCCCTCACTTAACTAGGCCATTCTCAGAGAAGGCTTAGCGGGATGGTTGCAGTCCTAGCTCTTCACTTCATGAGCTGTGCAACCTTGAGCCACTTACATAAACTCTGTGTCTTGGTTTCTTCATCTGTAAAATGGGGATGTTAATAATAAGACCCAACTCCTGAGGCTGCCAGGAGGATTGAATGAGTGACATGCAAAGCTCTAAGAATTGTGCTTGTCACATTCTAAGTGCTTAATAAACGTCAGCCCTCAGTAGCAGATTCTGGCACTCTGTATCCCAAGACAACACCATCAGAGATACTATTTCCTAACCTTGACTTTGTATTATAAGCAAGCTTCCACTTGAATCACTGCTGATGGTGTAACTGATATATCAATATCCACTCTCTTCTGTGGTTAGATTCTTATACTATCCTTAACATTGAGCAGAGGTCCAAACACAAAGTGCATGAATGAAATGCAGATTATTGAGATCCCCCAACCCCTTCTTATCAGCAGGCAGCCACCAAGCTCCCCTCTGCTCAGCTCCTATTGAAGAGTGAGTCAGACACATCCCCTCTGACAAGGGCTCACATTTCTGTTAAAATCCATTGTTACTCCGCATATTTTCCCTTCCTCCGCTCTCTGCCTGAGATTTTCTGGCTGCTTTCTTTCACAAGATCTTTTCACATACCCCATAGCTGAAGCTCTGTTTCCTTTTTTATTCTGTTAACCCTTCCAAGGATCCATGCTAGAGAAGAAGTATAGAAACAGCTAGCTCCCAGACAAGGGCATTGAGCAAGCTTGGCCTGGCATCCCAGACCACCATTAACTGTCTTGTCTGACACAGAAAAGTATGCTTGTGCCCCTGTGCAAAATGAGGGCCCTTGGTTCACCTTGCTAAGTAACTCCAACCACCTTTAGAGTGAAGGTTCTCAACAGATCTGGTTTTTCTCCCAACTTCCAATCCCTCCTTTACACTGTGGCCACAAGAAGTGTTGCAAAATCATAAACAACACCCTCTCATTTGCATCTTATAATCTTCCTGGTCCATGAGGTCCTTCAAAGTTCACGTGGTACCTGCCTCTCCCACCTCATCCCCTGCCACTGCCCTCCTCTCGCTGTCAGACTCTCTTCCGCAGCCCCACACTTCACCCATACAGAGGTATCAGCAGCTCTGCAAAAGCACCAGGGTCTCACACTTCCGGCCTTCACACATGCTCTTCCCTCCTGCCGGGATGTCTGCCAGAGTAACTCCTACTTGTGTTTCAGCTTTTCACCTCCTCTGAGAAGCCTTCTTGGTCCCCCTTTCGTCCTGCCCCGCCCACCCCACCTCACACCAGCAGGCAGGCAGCTCTCCTCTGTCTTCCCTTGGCTCCCCCGCGCCCTCTGTTCCAGCACATATCACACCAAACCAGATGTTTGATTTTTATTCTCTCCTCTACTTAGAGCTTTCTAAGGGCAGAGACTCTTTTTCCTATCATAAGTCCCAGGGTCCTCCACAGTCACCGACAATCAGTGAAGAATTTTCTGATTCGAGGTAAGAAGGAATTGAGTTGAACGGAAGTAAACAGAGCTGACTTTTCCTGCTGGCCTAAGGATGAATACAAAAACACCTTAGGCAGAGCAAAGAAGTGGGAGTCAGCAGGTCCCAACAGGAGCATACAACACCTGACTCTCGGCCTCTTGGTACATTTTCTCTGCTCCCTGGTGGCCTATGAGCCACACATGCAGAAGCTGAACTAGACTCACTCTGCTGAGAGTTACCTGCTCTGGAGAAGCACAGAGAACTAGAGTTAAGGAGAAGATTAAATGCCAGTGTCAGCTCATATTTGACAATACCCTGGAGATTATTCAGCTCATACACGCTTTTGGCAGCCAGCAGAAATTCTGGGCTCATCTGCAAGTTTGTGTTGAGATCAAGGGTTTGGGCAGCTATGTGGAAGAAGAGGGTCTACAGGTGTCCACGGCAAATCCTCCCCTTTCCCATGGCTTTGTCTCTCCACTCTTCATCTTTATTTGGCTTTTGTTTCCTGACCTGATGCAATAACTGGGGCCATGGTGTCCCACAACCCTCTTTCTGCATCTTACCTTTCTCTTTTCGTCTGGATACCCCAGAATTCCTCTAGTAAGGTTAAAGGACAGCCAGTGCACCCTTCGTTGTGAACCAAATGAATCCCCCAGGGCAACAAGAACCTGACCTCACACAGAACCAAGCTCTCATACACATATATCTAACCAAAATTTAAAAGAAAAACATAGTAAATATTCTGATTTATGCACATTTCCTTAGATATGCTACTTAGAAAATCCCATCCCATAAATCATCTAGACAAGAAAAGGGCCTGGAAAGTAAGAAAGGAGCTAGAGCCTCAGATCACGTCTACAAGTAATTTCTAAGAAACTGCTCACGGCATTTCAGGTGCTGGCTTCCAAGTCGGCAAATGTGCAGCAGCCACATCCTAAAGCTGGGCAACAGAGCATGTTTCCCTACCTGGGGGGGACTGGTATCTACACCAGTGGGTTCTCCTAATATACAAGAAGCCAGACAAAACCAATTGCCTTGGTCCAAAAAAGGATGAATAGACAGTTTCTAGACCACATCTGATACCGGAGCTCACAAAAATGGATTTGATTAATCAACTGTGACTTGGAGAGAAAAATGGCACGTTGGCAGAAAGCTGGCTATGACCCCTAGCAAGAGGTGACAACTGAGAGTAGCAAACCATGGGAAGGAGAGTCCCAAGAGTGTGGGCGGGAAGAGCATACTTCTCCCAGGGCCAAGCCCCTCACCCTTGTATCCCCCAGGACCTGTGAATGGGTATCCCTCCAAGATTAAAACTGAGTCCACAATTGGACCTGTTTGATGGAGAAAGGGTGACAAGCAGATAACATAGTAATAATATCTAGGAATTCTGGAGGTCTCAGAACATCTTAACTTCCAATGTGCTTCTCTTTGCTGCTTCAGACCTCTTTGGGTAACTATTACACGTAGTTGACATTTACCAAGGATTACTTGTGCTAGGACCTGTATTAAGTAATTTATCTTATGTAGTCCTCACAAGAATCCTTTATGGTCAATGTTATCATGAGCCTCATTTTACAGATGAAGAAACTGATGCAGAGGAAGGGTAGGTAACATACCTAAGGTCATAGAGTGTTAGAGCAAGGATTAGAACCAGTGGGACTGACTGCAAAGCCTGCCCTCTTAACTGGTAGGATTGAAAAACAAACATTGCATCAGGAAAGATGATGCAAATGAGCTACAAATGGGAAGACACGTGTTCTGAGGGGCAAGCTATTACAAAAGCATTCATATTCTCTAACTATTGCCAAGCAAAAACATCGTAAGATTGTTGGCATGGGGAAGGGTATAGAGTGTTTGGTCATGAAACAGAATTTTTCTCTAACTGAAGATAATCTACATAAGGACACAAGTACTGTGCCCAAGATGTTTGGAAAAAGGCCCATGGAAGTGGAAGATATAAGGTTGAAGAAAGGATAGGGAGGAAGGAGAAAAGAATTCTGTATTCTCCTTTCTAGTTCATTAAAACTTTACAGAGAAATTACATCCAATCATTTCCTCCCTCCTCTGTAACAAACATGGGGTAGAGACCACAAAAATCAAATCCATCCGGAAAATACTTTCCAAAGAAACAATCATCTCAATCACAAAACTTTGGCAGACAGGAGAGATTTGGAGGAACATCAAGGAAGATCTAAGGACAATGATATTGGTCAGCAAATTAGATACAGCATTGAAATCCAATAAGGCAGCAAAATTCAATGTTAATGTGACTTGCAAAGTTTCCTGAGCCAAGGCATCAATCACACTATGGGTTAGAAGAGTGATGAGCTCCTTGTTTATACCCTCGGTAGATCACAATTACAGGGCAGCATTTGATGTGAGTCTCAGTCCTGGAAAGCTCTCAACCAAGAGTCAATGATGCTGGGAAGAAGAGAGATGGAAACAGGCCTGAGCAGAAAGAAGCAAGTGGAGGGGCAGTAACCCTTTAAACGTCTACTAACAGGTGCAGACGGATAGCAGGTGAGATGAGGTGAGCAGATGAAATTTGGGGATAGAATGCTAAGGAAAAAAATTAGCAATTGTGACATTGTTTATCCTGTGGAATATGGAAAAGATAGGATGAGAGAACCACAGGCTGCCAAGACTCAAAGGGACTCTGCTCTGGGTTCAAGGCTATCTTCATCATCTCAGACAGATGACCTCCCTCTCACTTCATTAAAGGTTTTTTTTTATAACAAGTGATTTTACAACTTTCTTCTGCAACTAAGACTGATTTCTTGTTACACACAAATGCCTTTTCAGATCAAACACAAATCTTTTCCCCTCAATTGTCTCCAAAGGAGGATAATAATTTCTCAGCATCCTTTACGTAAACAACCACCATCACCCAAAAAACCCAAACAAAAACAAAAACAACAACAAAACAACAACAACAAAAAACCCATGCCTGATGGCTAATAAGTGATGATTCACTTTTCACTTCCTCGAACTAAACAATCTTAATTTCCTATCAGCCTCACACTTCCCAACTCTTTGCCGATTTTTTTTGTTTTTTTTTTAAGAAAAAAAATCAAAAAAAGAAAAGAAATCAAAAAGTTAAAAGAGGGCTTAACAATCACCCAGCTCATAGCTCTGCTACAAAGGATCAAAACCATGTCCAACAAATGACCCAGTCCATACTCTTCTGGAGCGGGATTTCTCAACCTCGACACTGCTGACATTTCAGACCAGACAGATCTTGGTGATGGGAGCCGCTTGTGCCCTGGGGGATGCTGAGCAGCATGCCTGGTTTCTACCCACTAGATGCCAGGAGCACTGCCACCCCAGTGGTTGCACCCAAAAATGCCTCCAGATAATGCCAAATATCCCCGGGGGGGGGCACAAAGGTCCATTTGAGACTGTATCTACTGCAATCCATCTCTTTCCTCTGACTGTGCATCCTCTGGGTGTAGAAGTAGCAGAGTGCAGCCCACCTAGGACTGCAAACCTAGTACAGGGTCCTACTGATACACACGAGCTGCTGCACTTGGCTTCATGCCCTTTCTCCAACAGAACGGACTGGAGACTAACCAGCCAGCTAGCTCTCTGCTAAGTGCCAAAGACAGAACCAAACAGAGCCTGTCTTTTTTCTGCCTTAGCAGCAATGCAGGGTCAGGGGTCCACATTCTCTAGAAATGAGAGATGATAAGGAGCCCAGATTACCGGGGGAGTGTGTGTGTGGCAAAGCCACCAGTGAACCTCCAACCACCACAGCTGGCATCAGCCCTCGTGAGCACTGCTCTTAGCTCTAAGGATGCCAAGTGCCCAGCCCCTACTACAATGACATTGTTTAAAATTATTCTGGGAGAGTTTCCAGTGCCCTAAATCAGCTTCCTTTGGTCTCTACAGGCTGCAGCATGCTAAACTCTATACAGAATCTTCGGTGCAAGGTGACTTCATGGGCAGTCAAAGGAATAGGTACCTGCCCTAGAGATGCTTGTAGTCATGTTAGATGGTATGCCAGGAGAACAAAATTGAAAACATTTTGTGTCTTAACCCAAAGACTGTGTTACCTTATTGATGGCCTATTATTTGATGTACATGTTCATGTTCCATAAATTATTGCACCCGTGCCCCTTTTCCAGGGGAGGTCATCATAAGCCCAGGTGCAAACCCCACTTTCATGTGAGTTCTCTTCCAGACTCTAGATCCTTCAGCATTGGTTTGGAGAAGCTTTTTCTTTTAAAAACAAAATAATTTTTACAGATACATTATTTCGAACAAAATATAAATTTGCAATCATGTCCCTGGAGGGAAAAATTAATCCATGTGTTTTTGCTTCACTTACAATTTAATCACCAAACAGTGTTTTTAAATGATCATTTGGTGATGATAACCCTGTTTAGCTTTAATGAGCTTTAGGAAAACTGAAGTTTTTTTTTTTTTACATTGTAATTTCTATTTTAAAGTAATATAGCAAAAGTACATAAGGTTTAGAAAAAAGCAAAAACATCCATAATCCCACCACTCTAACAAAACATTTGGAAGACCATGGTGGATGAGCATTTTTAATGAGAGGCGCTCATTGGCTAAAAGGGACTAATCCAATAAGGATTTTAAGAGGAGGGTAGGGTGATTAAGTTCCCTGAAGAAATCAAAGCACAAAATAGCCCAGTTCAGAAGATGCATTTTGAAGGACTTTGGAAAAACTCACTGTCATACCATCTGTTTAGGCAGTAGGATGGTAGAAAAGTTTCTCCCACCTCTGTTAAACACTCTCAATGCCTTCCTGTCTCTTTTCTGATGCGAACTCTTCCTGGTGCCCCAGCAGCCAGAGTAGGCATTCAGGCACACCCTGAAAGGGCCTTTCGTTCTGCCACCTCCTGCTGCTGCCAGAAAAAGAACAGCCCACAGTGTGGACCTCAGCGTCCTCCACCACCTTGCAGAACAGCCCTGCTGAGAGGGTAGCCTTCAAATAAGCGGGATGCAAAAGACCTTGCAGAAGTCCCTTCTACATAGCACATGGAGACCGGGTCACCCTTAGGTTTTTTAAGTCATTGTTAACAACTTTCCAGAATAACAGAATAATTGATAGAGCACAAAGAAAAGACAGAGTTGAGAGTTCTAAAAGTTTCATTGCCCTTTCTGTTGTTCCATAAATGAGTGAAACCATATGATAATTGTCTTTCTCTGCTTGACTTATTTCACTTAGCATTATCTCCTCCAGTGCCGTCCATGTTGCTGCAAATGTTGTGTAATTGTTCTTTTTGATGGCTGAGTAATATTCCATTGTATATATGGACCACATCTTCTTAATCCAGTCATCTGTTGAAGGGCATCTCGGCTTCTTCCACAATTTAGCTATTGAGAGACTGTGGACTCTGGGAAACAAACTGAGGGCTTCAGAGGGGAGAGGGTGGGAGATTGGGATAGGCTGGTGATGGGTATTAAGGAGGGCACATATTGCATGGCGCACTGGGTGTTATACACAAATAATGAATCATGGAACATTACATCAAAAACTGGGGATGTACTGTACAGTGACTAATATAACAAAATAAAAATTATTTAAAAAAATTAAAAAAATAAAAGTTTCATTAAATCCACCAAGACAACTAAATCCAATACTTTAATCCAAAAATGTCTTCTGTGACAGTATCAAGACTGATGCTTCCCAAGTCCCTTTGAGTCCTGGATGCAGATATGAACTGGCTGAGCTGAATAGATAAATGGAGGAAAAGAAGTATCCCCATGTCCAATAGGCCTCCATCCTCAGTCTTAGTAATACTCCCATTCACACGTGCACATTTTCTGCCCCCCTTCATCCAGGGTCCTCTGTCTACCACACTTCATTCCACAAATTCAAAAGGCTAACATGCAAGGCAGAAAAGTTAGAGTAATCATCATGCCCACCCAGAATGTGTTTGAGATGCATGGATGTGTTGTCACACACATAGGCAGTGAACCAGTGCTCCAGCCACTGAAGGAAAAAAAGCTGAGATCTCCAAATATGTTTTGGATGATTGCAGCAGGTTGGTTGCCTACATGGAGCAAATAAATTTTATTTTCTCTCTCTTTCTCACTCTCTGTCTCTCAACCAAAATACTATCTGAATTTTTATTCTGAAAACAGAGTAGAAATGTCAATGTGTAAATACAATGTATGCCAAAAAATACTTGCGGATTTAAATTCAAAGAGGATCAAGTCACGTGAGAGTCTAATAAATGAAATACCGTAATTTAGTTATCTAAAGCTGAGAAAGGATATCACATTTGATTGAGGTTTTTATTATTGGCTTTATTTCTTCAAAACTGCTGTCAGGTATACGTCCCTTATCTCCATTAGGCACCTCTGAGCACATTTCCCCAAACTTTCTATATGCTCCTTCTTTGAAAATATCAGACTTTAGATTTTTTCAAAACACCCGAGGCATCAGTTGTTTCTGCTGGTTCCTGACTAATCATTCAGTCACAATATTTTTCACATGGGAAGGAAGGAAGGAAGGAAGGAAGGAAGGAAAGAGGGAGGGAAGCCTCCTTCCTCTCCTCACCCCATTCCAGCTAAAAATCTTCCTGAGTTTTAGAACACTTACTATTATTATTGGTCCTTTTAATCTCGAGGCTACTCAAAGGCGATAAGCACAGATTTAGAGATTGAGAGTTCCAGTTAATTCCCTGCTTTTCAGATGAGGAAACATTTTACAAAGTGGTGCCCCAACCCCCTATAGTCACTATCAACGTGTCCCGTTTCTGGGTTCCCATATTCTTTCCTCATCACTCTCCTTACCCCCATTTTCCCCATAGTTTCACTGCACCTCCACCTTGGCTAATTAATCCAAACCCCAGAGTAGAGCTGCTGAAATTGCTTACCTGTACTTGTAGCAAGTCCCAAGAGGCTGGAAAGAAGGCCCGTCTGGCCCAACATGTCCTGAAATGCTCCGGCTTGTGCCAGGGTCCAGAGCTATATAAGGGGGGATCGGGGCAGATTTGCAAAACCTCTCACTGTGTGCAGGTCTCACAGTAAATAGGACACCCAAGTTAACCTGCTTTGAAAGTCTCCTAGTAGGCACATTTGGTGTTTTTATGAGGAATTCCAATCAGCTGACTATTGGAGGCACATACATCAAACAGAATTAATGTATCAGATCACTCTGGCTGCTCATAGATCAGGGAAACCCAGGGACCTGAGGTAAGGAATATTGTTTAGCAGACCAGTCCTCTGGCTTCAGAGACCAAGTTATTGATCCCTGAGGCTAAAGGAACTCCTCAGGTCAAGGTAATGACAGCAGAGCCCCAGAAGTGTCCCGCTGCCTCCTTTCCTGCTGCTGCGTTTGCATTAAACGTGGTGGGTGAGGTCCTTTTCCCACAGGCCTGGTTGACAGGAATGAGAAGAGCAGCTCTTATTATGAAGTGATGATGAGATACTGTGAGCTGAGTGACAGGGCATGACTGAGGAGTACCGAAAAGAAACAACTGGCCACCAAAAACTCCCTCTCAGATCAGAAAGTGTTTCCACACCAACCTGACCTGCAGAAGCTTCTAAAGGGGGGAAACCAAAGCACGTGGCTCCATGTTTTCCAGCTTTCTGAATATTCACATCCCCTGAACACAGCTGCTGCGTTCAGGGCCACCCTGTTTCTATTAGGGTTCTACACGCACAGTAATGTGCCTACCAGGTCTGTGAGTATGACCTCATTCACCTCAAACACTCTCTAGATGTGAATGGAGCACCTGTGGCCATGGCCTCTTGGCCTTCCCAACCATTCCATTCCCCAGCCCCCTCGGGTCACTGCCATTGGCAACTGCTCCCACCAAAGGCAACACCACCAAGCCAAACCCCAAGCTGAACAACTTCATCTTCTCTGTCTGCGAGGATCCCTGGATGCAGAGAAGTTCATCAGAAGCCACCACCATAATGGCTCACATCCATTGAAACCAGTGGGCACAGACTGCATTAAATGCTCTCTATCCATCAATTCATTCCATCCCCACAATGACCCTACGAGGCAGAAATTACCCTGTGAGGTAGAAATATTCACCTCTGTAAGAAAGGCTTAATGTTTTCTTTTTTTTTTTTTATTTTAAAAAAGGAAACCAGCAAGTGTTGGTGAGGATGTGAAGAAATTTGGACAGCCGTGTATTGCCAGTGGAGAAGCCACTTTGGAATATGGTATGGCAATTGCTCAAAATGTTAAACATAGAGTTACCATAGAACATAGTCATTCCACTCCTTGGTATATACTGAAGAGAACTGAAGACATATGTTCACACAAAAATTTATACATGAATTCATATTATTCAAAATAACCAGAAGTTGGAAACAACCCAAATGTCCAGTCATTGTCTGATGAATGGATAAACAAAATGTGGTATATTCCTACAATGTAATATTCAGCAACGAAAAGGAATGAAATACTGATGTGAGCTACAGATAGGAACCTTAAAAACATTATGCTAAATAAAAGAAGCCAGACACAAAAGTCCACATATTATGTGATTCTCTTTATATGAAATGTTCAGAAGACACAAATTCATAGAGACAGAAAGTAGACTAGCAGGTACTTGGGCTTGGGGAGAGAGGGAGGTGTGTAGCTACAGCTAATGGGTACAGGATTTCTTTTGGGGGTGATGAAAATATTTTGGAATTAGATAGTGGTGATGATTGCACAGTCTTATGAATATACTGAGAACCACTGAATTGTACACATTTAAAAAGTAACTTTTATGGTATACGAATTATATCTTGATAATATTTGGGTTTTTTGTAATATAAAAAGAGTGGGCCAAAAAAGGTTTGTGCTGGAGATAGCTCCAGAGTCTCTTCGAATCTAAAACAGCAGTGTAACACAACACTAGAACATGCTGTGAGATCATTCTCTTATATTCACTAGCCATTTAACGAGTGCTTGCTTTGTGCCAGGCTAGGAGCTGGGACACAGAGGCGATTGAAACAGATGGAGCCCCTATGCTCTTAGCATTTGGAGTCCAAGGATAGAAACAAAAGAGCAAAGGAAACTATACAAAAGTGCAATGATAAGAGACATATGAGGTACTATGGAATGCACAGCCACGGCATCTAACCTGCATAAGGAAGGGGATCGGGTTAGGCTCTGGAAAGTGAGGGCAGGTTAGCTTGTCTTAAGGAGTTTGGACTGTATCCCAAGGACTATGAGGAACCATTGAAAGGTATTACTTACTTGTGGTGAGAGGGGGAGGGGTTTTCTGTTAGACTAGATACAATCAAAGAAGGTAAAACAAAATATCCTTTGAAAGTCTACGTGTGTTTGGGAGTAATTCCAGGCTGGCTGGATAAAGTAAGTGAGAAGAAAATAAGGTCTCTGAGAGGAGCAGCCCAGCCTTTCACTAAAGTGGGAACAAGGGCTCAAAAAACCCAGAATCTCAGGCTGGAGAGAAACCAGGTTGTTTCCCAGGAACAACCTGGGAAAACCAGCACTTCTTTGCATGCCCTGAACTGAAGGGTCATAAGAGACTGACCTTGCAAGGGGGGCTCTTCTGTGTGTCTGGCCCCAGGACAGCTTGTGTCCTTTCAATAGTCTGACTCTGTGGGTTGAGCAGCAGTGCCCACTGAGGGGAATAGTCACAGATGAGCAACTGTTAAAAACCCAGCCAAGGGGAGAGATGTGGAGGGCAAACCGTTGTACCTCCCCAAGAGATGCTGGTGGACAGGAGGAAGGAACTTAACATTAACTCTACATCCACTACGTGCCAAGCAAGATGCTTTCATCTTCTCAATCGCTACCAACCACATCCCTTCAGGGAAGTTATTGATTATTCTAATTTTACAGAGAGGAAAGCTGAGGCTTGACATTTAAATCGTATGCATAAGGATCAGGGACCAGGCTTAAACGGAAAATGTCAACCTTATGACTCTGAATCTTATGCCTTGTCTTTTCTTTTGTTTTTGGATCTCAGGTCCTGAGAATCATTGCAAGGAACTTCTTTTGTGCTATTTTTCCCCTTCACCCCTGTTCTTGACTCCCTAGTCCCTTTACTAAAGTCTCCTGACAAGTACCCACTCCAATGTGATGGATTTATGTCTTTGAATAAATAGTTGTCCCTAAGAAATAGTACTCTAATTCATGTGTGTGTATTTTTACTTACATTAATAAACATGTGTTCTAGAACTCAATCTTAATTCAGTCAAATGTTTTAAGATCTACACCTCACTTGATGTATAGCATTCCACAATTATGTACACACCACATGCAACTTGTCCTTTCCCATGGAGATGACACCTGGGTTGTGTTCATTTGCCAACTATAAAAACAATGCTGTGATGGACACCCTCACACTTTTCTCCAGACAGACCTGTGCAAGAGCTGTTCTGAAGTCAGTACAGAGGAGTGGGACTGCTGGGTCATGGGTGCATATTTAAATTCCTGCTGCAGATGGGCTGTGCTAATTTTTCACTTTCAGCAGTGTAGCATGAGGGTTCTTGTTCCCCTGTATCCTCACAAACACTATTATCCCATTTTTAAAATTTTGTCAATATTATTGGTTTAGAATGTCATCTCATTTTTTAAATTAGCATTTCTTTTGTTACTAATAAGACAGGACATCCCTTCAAATATTCATTAGCCACTCACCAGTTTTACACTTTCTGCTTCTTTCTATTGACCTCTTATCTTTTTCTGGATCAATTCCCTTACTGATTTTAGAAGTTGAAAATACCATCTCTATATCTGTGGTCTAGAACTAGTCCCTGGTGTTTTTCACTGAACAGAAAGTCATCATTTGGTCTTACTCTTTCCCCCATAATCCAGCCTGCTTGTTATTACTCACATGGTAACAAAAGCAATGAAGTTTTGGAAGCCAGTTGCCATAGATTTTAACCCTTTGGATTTTGAAAATAAAGTGCAATTTTAGCAAAGTGTTGGTTTATTGGTTCTGTGGAGGTTCTCCAGTTGACTTCAGTAACTCAATGTCAATATCTTGTCTGCCTTTAGTTTCTACAAAGTCTGTCAGAAGAGAACCAGGACATGAAAGGCGAGTGTGGACAAAGAGGATGTGAAGGTCTTTCCAAAACTGTCTTTGGAAAAGTTTGTGTTTCTCCAATCTCTTCCACTAATACCATCTGGAGATAATACACCAATGGTGGCTGAATAAGTAGGTGACCCAAACTGTGAATGTAGGTGTGTCTGTGGGTGTGCTTTGTGTGGATGGGTGTGTGTGAGCAAAGAATAATGCAAGCACTGGGCTAGGGGTTCAAGTTCAAGTCCTGACTGACACTTGCTTACTGTTAGTCCTTGAGAAATCCATCTCTGAGCTTCAGTCTTCATATCCGTAAAATGAAATTTCAATGTAGATGAACAGAGGATACCCAAGGATGACCCAAGAAATATTCTCATAACCTGAAATTGTCACTCAATCCACTTAAAGAAAAACCATAAATGCTCTACTTTATTTTCTTTGGTGTCACAAGTGGGTCAGAGACCTTGTCTACACCGCCTACACTTGGAAAGACAGGACTAAAGTCAGTCTGATTTTAAGACAAAAAAGGAAAAAAAAGTAGACAAAAAAAGCTTCTCTCGGGTGTTATATGGAAACAATGAATCATGGAACACTACATCAAAAACTAATGATGTACTGTATGGTGACTAACAACATAATAAAAATTTTTTTTAAAAAAGCTTATCTCAATAATGAGGCAGCACATGTTTTTTTTCTGGACTTGAAGAGGAGACAGTCTGAAGGANGTAGACAAAAAAAGCTTCTCTCGGGTGTTATATGGAAACAATGAATCATGGAACACTGCATCAAAAACTAATGATGTACTGTATGGTGACTAACAACATAATAAAAATTTTTTTAAAAAAAGCTTATCTCAATAATGAGGCAGCACATGTTTTTTTTCTGGACTTGAAGAGGAGACAGTCTGAAGGATCAGATCTAGTTGATGTAGTAATCTCAGCAACCTCACGAACACAGGACCCAGAGCCAGAAAAACTGCAGAAAATCAAAGCCACCCTTTTCTACACTGGATTTCAATGACACCACACTATCCCCTCTTTCCTTAGACTGCTCTGAGCCTCAAGCTCACTCCAGCCATTACATGCAACTTCCCTCAAAGCTCCCCAGGGCTTTTTTTACTTGCTTCTCTTCTTAGCAGTCACATAATGTCCAAGACTTCAATTACCATGCATGTGCTGAGGATTTCCAAATTTATATCTCTGGTATGTATTACTCTAACTACACCTTGTTCTACACCTTCATGGATGCTTCACAGCTACCAAAAGTCACTCTTACTTCTCCCTACCAAACTTGTTAATCCTACCATATTCTGTGTCAGGATTCAGTGTTGCTACCTTCCAGTCTCTCAAGCCAGAAATGTGAGAGTCATCCTTGATATTCCCCACTCCTCTAGCTTTGCCATATTCAATCAATCACCAAATTCTATCCATTCACCTCCTGACATGTCCCAAATCCATCCAGTTCTTTTCACATCTCTGCCACATGGTTAGCCCAAACCTCCATTACTTCTTGCCTCAACAGTGTCCTTACTAGTCTCTACCAGGAAATCCATCCACCACACTGCAGCTAAAAGGAACAGCGTTTTCAAATTATAAATCTTATCATGCCATTCTCTGGTGTCTCCATATTACCCTCAGAATAAATCCTTATATGGCCCTTCATGATCCATCCCCTCCATCTCTCCAGCTTCATTCCATGCCACTGTGTCTGCCCCCATTGCCCATGCTTTTATGCTCTAGCCAGGACTGGCCTCCCACCATATGTCTAGGGTCAAGAAAGCACTGGGCTTGCCCTAAACTCAGAACCTTCACACATGCAGCTGCTTCAGCCTGAAATGCTCTCCTTCCTACCCTCACCTGGCTGCTTCCACTCAGCCATAAGATTTCAGTTTAGAAGCCCCTTCCTCTGGAGAGATGCCTTTGTGCCTGCAGACCAAGTTAGTGCACATATTATGTCTCACATCCATCTTCCCATCATACTGCAAGTTCTGTAAAAGTGAGGACTCCATCTGTCTTCCTCATCACTGCATCCTCAAAGAACTAAAAAGGTTCTTAATAAAGATTTGTTAAATGAAAGCAAAAGATAGTTTAAAGGTATACAGGTAAAGTGGAAAGAGAATTAACATAGAATCTGTATTACAGTGTCTTGCTCAGCCTTGTCTTCACCTAGGAAATGCATTTGAAAATGCTCCAGGAGTAGATCCATTCTGTCTTTGTAAAACAAAGTCAGATGTTACTTCATGGCTTAAAACCTTTCAGTGGTTTTCTGCCTTAATCAAAGTAAAAGCCAAAATCCTTAAAATGACCTACAGACCCAGCATCATCTGACCTACTGCTATTAGACTGGCTTTTTTGCCATTGTCTGAGCAAGTGAGACACATATCCACCTCAGGCCCTTTGCACTTGTTGTATCCCCTGCCTGGAACGCTCAACCCCCAGGTATCTGCATGGTTCACCCTCATTGTTAGGTCTTTATCTAAATATCACCATCACAGTGTTGCTTTTTCTGGCTTCTCTATTTAAAGTTAGAATCCCCTGATATTCTTTTTTGTCCTTCTCTGCCTTATTTTTCTCCATACATTTAGTACTGTCTATATATTTTACTGATTTACTATTACTTGTATCCTCCCACTAACATATAAACTCTCGGAAGGCAGAGACTTTTTTGTCTGTGCCATTCACTGCAGTATCCCACACATTTAGAACAGCCACAGAGGAGGTATATATTGGTGGACTGAATGAGTGTCTTCTCATTTTCATGTATGATCACTGCTTTCACGTTTTATTGTGTTTTGCTTTGGTTCCAGAGCATTCTGTGGATCCTTTTCTACAAGTCCTTTTAGAATATTTCACCATCTGCCATGTCTGCAACAAATCTCCTGAGTGATTGAAAGTTTGAGCTGAATATAATCTATCAGTTTTATTTCCTGCCCCCACACATGCTCTAACTCTTCCCAATTTAGCAAGTCCCATTATATAGAGAGTCTAATTATAGGAAAGTGTAACAAAAGCAGTTTCATGTTGAAATAGCATTCACGTGTACCCTCCAGAGAGGTATTCAAACTTATGTAGCAGACTAGAGATATTATAGGATATGCAAGAGACAGTTGGGTTTCAAATGAGCATCACTAAATTGAGAGGAAAGGGAGCAGAATGCCTTCCTAAAATACAGAGACATTTTCCAGGGACCACTAGTAAGTGGGTCTTCATTCATGTATTCATTTATCAGTCTGTAGGTATTATTTAATATCTTTTATGTGATGGGCACTATGGTGAGTCTATACGAAGATAGCTCACAATTTAGAAGAGACAGGCCTGTAAACAGATAAATTACCCCACAATGTGGTAAGAGCTATTGCAGAAATATGGGAAGCAACAAAGCCTGCCTACATGAGTCAAAAATCTTTCAACAAGGAAGTGACATTTGAGCAGGGTCTTGAAAGACAAGTTGGAATTGTCCAAGCGAGGGAGAGCAGTCTGCACAAAAGCAATGCCTGTGTAACGAGAGGGGCTTATGCAAGATGTGGAGTCTGGGCCAGTGTGAGAAGCTCCATGTGGCAAGAACCCATGCTAGGTGGGTGCATCAGGGAGGAGTTGCTGAGGACCACACTGAAGCTTTAGTTTAGGAGTTTGGTGAACTCCACTTCAGAAATGGAGGAAGAACAGGTCTTAAGGACAAGAGATGAGTTATACTCTGAATTTCTCCATTTTGAAACAGGGACCTGAAGAAAGGGGTGGTGAGAAATGTCTCCTTCTCACCTCAGTCTAACCGTGGGAAAACTGGAGAGACTGGACTGAGTGGGCAAGCGTGGAGGAAATAATACATACTTCACTCTCTAAATAGTTCTTCTCCTCATATTCTCAAGTTAGAGATTCCTTTGAACTAACAAATACTTCTTAATTTGAAAGTACCCTCAAAGGAAACTTAATCCCCAAAAGTCACTGTCATCCAACTTAATCAGTCAATCAGTCATTCCACAAAGATTTACAGTCAACCAGGAACCAAATCTTAGAGATATGCTGATGAATAGAACACGGACTCTGTCCTCAGAAAGCCAAGAATGAATAAATCTAAGAGTTGAGAAAATCAGCATTTTGTCAGAGGAGGCCAGAGGAAGAAGAAAACATTCCAGAACCCGGTTTGGGCTTGATGGGGGGAATACTGGGGTTGTTTGCTACAAGTAATGCACCTGTCTCTTCCTGAGATCAGAACATTGAGGACATAAGGAACATCATAAACAAGAAGTCAAAAAACAAAGCCACTTCCAGTGGATGGTGAAGCTTTTCTCCAGCTTCATGTGACCTCCACGCTTTTCCTATAGACTTCTCCCCAAGATTCTTCTGAACATTGTCAACACTTCCTCACCTCCTATCCAATCCCCATCCCACTGTTATCAGGCTTCCTAGCTACTGTACTGGAGTTGCTCTCAACAGTGTTATCAACCTTCCAGGTGAAAAAATCCACTGGAAGAGACTGAGTCTTCACCTTACAAAATGCCACCTTGTCTGGATTCCCATGTTCCAGAGCCCTAAGAGATTTCTCAACTGTTAGTCTTGGGCCCCTCCTCTCTGTTTTCAAGTGACAATCAGGTGAATTATAAAATGTAAAGCTAACTCTATCGTTTTCCTATTTAAAATCTTTTCCCATTGCCTTTGGGATCAAATGTAATATCTGAGGTCTGGCTGGCAATGTTTGCCATGGTCCTGCCATGACCTGCTTCCTGTTCCCTGTGCTGGTGTCTACACTCCATTCACACTGAACCCCTGTAGTGCCTGAACTCCTCAGCACTCCCTCTCTCAGATGGACCTCAGCACATGCTATTCTTACTGCTTAAAGAACCTGTCCATGATCTTCGTCTATCTAAGGCGTATCTGTCCTTCAGTTATCAGTTTAGAAGTCACTTTTTCCAGGAAGACTTCCTGGATCTTGAGTCTTAGCTGGGTACCTCCACTATATACTGCTAAAGAACTTTACATTTACCCCACCCCAGCACTTACCATACTGTAGTGAAACTCCTGATGACTTGTCGGTCTCTTCCTCCTACTATAATTTCCTTAGCAGCAAGGAGCCCCACGATCAGAGTCTGGCACAAAAGATTGCTCAGCATTTTTTAATAAATTAGTCAATTATTTTGGTGCCTCCATTAGCCAATTAATATAGTTTACCACTGCCTGATACCTATTCACACATGAAGCAACTGTCTCATGTGTAGAAACATCACATTCATTATGGAGAGACAGTCTAGCAAAATATCAGAGTGGAAGATGTAGGCCAGTCTGCCTGGCTAACCAGCTTTGTGACCTTTGGTCAGTTATTTACGTTTTCTTTGCTTCAGTTTCCTCTTAACAAAATAGACACAGTAATAATGTCATGCCTAGGGGTGCACACAGTAGTACTGGCAAATGCTTAACACTGAGCTTTACAAAAAATATAAAAGGACCTAGAGCATTAGCCAATTTTTACGGCATAAATACTCCCACCAAGGCCAATTTCAAGCTACCAACTTGACATCACCAGCTATGGAGTTTCTTCGTTATTATGGATATAACAGACATGAATAACCTCGAGAGCACTGATAATAATAAAATGTAGTAAACAGTTGGAAAGTGATGAGTTATGAATGTTGCCACTGTTTTTAATATAATTTCCTTAACTTCTAGTTTATAATATTTATGTTTTTATAATGGCTACTTTTTACAATAGGCGTGCAGATTCCTAAAAATTTAACAATTGGCTCTCTTGAGTTGACTTCCATAGGTTCGAGTAAACTACTGGGCAGGATTTGTGCGGAGATGCAGAGACATCTCACAACTCCTCTGCTCCTCTTCCTGGGCCTGGGTGGGCAGGTTCCACTGTCTGTGATAGAAGAGGAGGAGGTTCCATTTGCTTCAAGGATGCTTCAAGTCTAAATGATGCCCTATAATATAATTTGGCAGTACCATGGGGAACAAGCTGATATTGTGATACTTATTTGGCTCAGTGCTTTGTGTTCATACATTACCTACCAAAAGCACTCTGGAAAAGCATAGGGTTGGAAACTCAGACCTTGGCTTGAATAACTGCAAACCAGCATCAAATAGTGCATCATCTCTTTGAAGACTGTGGGTCCATGTTATGCATCATATCTTATTATTTTAACATATCTTTATGACATTAGTCAATGTTTACTGCATATTAAACATATGAATCAAGTTTGATCATTTCTTACAGCGATTAATTCATCTGTAATATCACATCTTCAACACACATTATATTTCATAAGCTCCTGTTGCAGTTTGATCATTATGCTGTAAGTACAACTGTTTCATAGCTCAATATGTTTGGGGAATACTACGTCATTAGTTATTATCTCCACGGGCTTTAAGAATTAACTTTTCTACTCAAGACTACATCCCAATGAGAAGCTACATCACATAGAGGATTTATCTACATTCATAGTTGTTCATACTTTAAATATCAAAATCTAACCCTTTCTGAATTAATCAGCAACCCACTTTCATCTCACATAAAATGGATTGATGTAGGGTGAAATTACAAGGGAAACTTATCTTTTTGAAGTTTTATTACTTTATTTGAGAGAGAGAGAGAAAAAAAGTGTGAATGAGTGGAGGGGCAGAAAGAGAGAGAGAATCCTCGAGCAGAATCCCCTCTGAGCACAGAGCCCCAAGTGGGGCTCAATCCCAGGACCCTAAGATCATGACCTGAGACAAAATCAAGAGTTGGCCACTTAACCGACTGAGCCACCCAGGGACCCCCACAAGGGAAACTTTTTAATTGCAGAGCAAAATATTGGCTTTGTCACCAATCTGCTCTTCAGCTAAAGCATATGGTCACCTTTTCTACAAAAAGGTGGATTTCTTCTATATTTTTCATTCAGACAGTAAACTATCCAGATCCTGTAAAAAGCATGCCGGAAAAATTCATCTTTGAGACAGATAATATAAGGAACATGGTAACAATTCAATCTTCTGATTCTTTAAGGTCTACCACTGAATCCAGCTGAACTATCAAAATCTAAAAAACAAAAATGAAAACCTATGTACTGCTTTATTTTATCTCAATAGAAATGCTTTCATAATTACAATGTAACATGCCTTCAGTTTTATTTGAAGGTCAATATAAAATATGGTTTTACAAAATAAAAATTCTACAGCTATTGTAAAAGCACAAATGAAGGATTTAAAAAATGCCTATTGGCATAAAAGTCATATATTCAATTGCTCTTAAAGTTTTAGTGTTAGAGAAAATTTAGACCAAGGCATGGCATTACCTCATGGCATAACATGCTTATTTTACTAGTTGATAAGAACCATGTGACTCATTATGTTTCCTTTCTCTCCTTGGCTGTCAGGAATCTCAAAGATAAAGTCTGTGATCAATTGAAATAAAATCCTTTAACTCTGTCTTTCTTGTACAATTATCTCTCCTCCCTTAACTACACAGCTTTTTTAAACCATTGGCTTTACAGTCCTATTGCAAATGCAATTTTTGTTGTATACTCCTCCATATTATTTCTGGAAGAAGTCCGAGTATGAGTAATAAATATATGAATAAATGTAACTTACTAAGTTCAGCTTAGTCAGTTTTCTCCTGCATCATCACTATGTCATAGTAAGTACCAGCAAAACTCATTCTATTAAGTACCACTAAATGTCTGTATCACCCCCCCAAAAAAACTTCCTACTTTCCAGAATAATGGGAAAATGGGTATAAAACTTTAAAATCAAATCCACAAAGAACTGAATAGTTTTTCTAAAAAAAAATTAATGTTCTTCCCCCAAACATTATAAGAAGTGCCTAGAAGTAACATTTGATTCAATCGCTCCACTGTTCTCCTTCAATGATAAAAAAGAAGCAGGGGAGGATATGAAAAGCAAGAGTTCTGAGTAATCACAAGGTGAAAAAGCAGCCCCTGACAATACAAAGCCAATTATGCTTTGAGATCTTACAATTGTACTGAGACTCTTCCCAAGAATGATGTTGCTCAGCTTTGTTTTACCCCATGTGGCATCCACAGAGCTGGAAAGACACCTAAAGTTCAGAACTGCAAATAGGACATCGAGGCCAAGAGAGAGGACCTTAATTAGCACAGTGTCGCACCACCTGTCAGTGGCAAAGCCAGCACCAAAACCCAGATGCGCAGAATCCCACCTGCTTCTGTTCTACTGAACCTGTTCGCTCCTCAAATATCACACTTATGCATGTAATTTTCAGCCCTTTCCCTGCTAGTTTCATTCCTAAGCAAAAACAAGGGGTAGAATTATATTCATATTAGCACCCTTGTCAACCATTACTCTCAGTTTAAAAAATCAAAACGGGTTTTAAACAGCTATTATAGGATGCAAGTGGTGTGCAAGTGCTAAGATGTAAGAATCATTGGAAGAAAAATAAGGAGAATCAGAGGACAGGGTGATTTGAAGAAAGATTAAAAGAATAAAAAGGTATACGTAAATTTAAAAAGTCTTTTCCTCTCAAGTTCTAGGTGAGTGTTTTAAGCACTGTATAGTCTAGAGGAAAAGGTAGACCAAAATCCCACCTGAGCACCAGCAAACCCTCTGGCAATGCCCGTGGAGAGTGAAGGAACTGGCAGCCCACAGGAGAGCTGAGGCTGATAAGGAAGTATGGAGACATCAGATCAGCAGAGCAAATGGAAGGAAAGACAAAACACATTCTATTTTTTTAAGTGACACTGACTGATATTCTTTAGACCCATATCAATTTTTTTTCTGTACCACCTTTTGATTGAATTTATCTGCTGTAATTTTAAAGTAGAAAAGTGAGAGGGTATGGACTCTGAGAAACAAACTGAGGGCTTCAGAGGGGAGGGGGTGGGGGAATGGAATAGGCTGGTGATGGGTAGAAAGGAGGGCACGTATTGCATGGTGCACTGGGTGTTATACGCAACTAATGAATCATGGAACTTTACATCAAAAACCAGGGATGTACTGTATGGTGACTAACATAATATAATAAAAAATGTTATTATAAAAAAATAAATAAATTCATTATCTTGAAAAAAAGTGAAAGGGAAGCTCTCAGGAGGGAAACTAGTTTTTTGTTTTCATTTTTGTTTTTGTCTTTAGCTGGGAGAATATTAGGACATCCACTCCTTCCTTCCTTCCTCCATGTGTGCATCTATTCATGCATGTATTAAGCAGCTCACAGCAGGTAAGGAAGGCTATAATTTTTGTGGTAGCCACACACCTATGCACAGTGTGGCTCCTTCCAATACACACCTTGTATTGCAGTGGGTGAGAAAGACATAAACAGCTCATCCTTAAGTGTGAGGTACCATAAAAAAGGTAAATATCACGCTTTGGCAGTTCAGAGAATTCAGAAAAGATACCTAGCTGAAATCAATCTAATGATTTGCTGGGACCAAACAGGCATTATAAAGAGGGAACAAAGAAAATGCTTCTTCACCTTTTATGGTATATCCATGCCTGAATACAGTGTGCAGTTTGAGTAACTCTAACTCAAGAGAGGCAGAATGTGGACAGATACACTAAAATTAGATCAATGAACACAGGTAGGGAAAAGGATGATCTGTAATGATAAACACAATGATGATTACTGGATTAGTCATTGGCCCTAATCCAATGACTGGTATCCTCATAAGATAAGGGAAATTAGACACAGACACACAAAGGGAAGACAGCCTTGTGAAGACAGATAGAGGTTGGAGTGATGCCCATATGAGCCGAGGAGTACCAAGGATTGTCAGCAACCACTGGAAGCTAGAAGACACTAGGAAGAATCTTCCCCCACAGCCCTCAGAGAGAGAGCACAGCTTTTGTGACACCTTGATATCAGACTTCTAGCCTCCAGAACTGTGAGAGAATACATTCCTATTGTCATAAGCTCCCTAGCCGCCCTCCCCCCCACCCTGGAAGTAAGGATGCTTCAGGCCCAGTTTAAGTGTCCCCTTCTCAGCAGCTCTCCCAAACCTCCTGTCAGAATATTAGCTCCCTCTTGGCCTGCTGTGCTGGTAGTGAGCTCACCCCACTATCCTGCCAGTGCCACAGTCTCTCTGTCTCCCACACTGAGCTTCCTGTGAACAGAGAACCCGCCTTACTTATTTTTCAATTCTCAGAGTCCTGCTTATCAAAGTTAAATAAAATGCAGTCCTAAGAAAAGACCAAGAGAATTTGCTCCTCATGTAACATTTGGGAGTCAAGGGTGGCTGTAAACCTATTTTAAGCCACAAGAAAGTGAGTGAGTGTATGTGCTTCTGTGAGTGTCTCTACATACATTCTGGTTGACAAAACCGCTAGCATCTCTTTGGCAGATTAACTGGCTACACTTGTCATTTTCTTGGCATCTGACTCCTATGTCAACCCTCTGTGTGCTGTGTATTTCTTCTCTGGAAATAATTGCTAAAAAATATGTATATATCAGACCTCAAGCATTTGTATTCTTTCTTCATCAAATCCCTTACTTCTCATCAAATTACACTGCCACTGAACAAAGGCTCTCACGCTGATTACAATGCAGCTGAAAAGTGCAGGATTCCCTGTTGCCCTGGTGGAAGAAAGCTGGCTGGGATGTAAGTGCTGCCACATGGATGAGGAACAGTTGAAAGGATTGTAAACAAAGGGTAATGATAAATGGTTATGTTGCAAGTGGGTGGGAGGTGTTTAGTGGGGTGTTCCATGGATTGGTGATGGGCCCGGTTTCCCTTAACATCTTTATTAATGATGAGGTAAGAGGGGAAACACTAACAGCACGTTCATTAAAGGCAGGAGGATGCTAAATTGGGAGGTGTTGCAAACACCACAGAGGACAAAGAAATAGCACAAGATGGGACGGTAGAGACAATATCAGCAAAGGAGAGAAGGACAGGACTCAACTGGGTGACAAAGGGGACTCAGCTCATCTAGAAGAGACCACAAGATCTTCAAGAAAGTTTATGGCACAGTTTTTCCCTGAAGTCGTTTACTTAGGGAAAATTTTATAACCCCAGTGTTTCTATAATATGATGCTTTAGTGGGGAGGGGTAGGAAGCCTTAGGCTGATTCAATTCTAGAAGCATTAAAAGAGTTGATCTGCTTTTGTGTGCCATGGAAATCAGAAGCCTAAGTGGAAAACTGCATACAACTCCTGGACTTGAGTGAGAACAGAAAGACAAAAAGCAGTCCCCACTGCACTATGAATAGTAATAGTCTGACTTTTAAGAGGAGAGAAAATATTTCAACCCTGTTGGGCCTTCTGGCTTCTAGTCTTAGATCTGCCATTAATTTAGTGTCATTTTTAGAAAGTTTTCTTCCTTTTCTGAGCTTGTTTCACTAACTTTTCTCCCTGTCTCTTTTCTTCTCCTAGAGATACTTAAAGAAGCATAGTTATCAACCCCATTATGTAATTTTTAATTTGATGCATAGAGACAAAGAATTCATAAGGAAGACCTATATGGTCCATGTGAAGGAGAGAAGCCTGTTTCCTGTCCACAGGAATCACAGAGGGAGTACTATTTACCCTATTTTCAAAAGTCAAATGGTAAATCTGGAAGGATAAAATAAGGCTAAAGACTTTAGAACATTAAGCTCCTCAAAGAAAGCTGTTGCATAAATAATATATTATAAACACTTAAAATCTTACATGCTTGCAAAATTCTCTTGCGTTCTCCCCATAGTATCCAACATAGCAAAATATAATTTCTTTCCTCATTCATTCAGCACTTACTGCACACCTAATGTGTACCAAACATGATTGCTACCCTTGAGTAATGCAGGGTAATAAGCGTGACAGATAAAAATAAGAATTTATTTTAATATATTTTTCAAATTGTTATGGGGATATAATGGTGGTGATGACTGAGCTGGGTTCTTATGGATTGAATAGTTGTCTAATAAAAATAAAAGTAGGAAAGCAAGGCAATATCAATCAAAGGACAATGCATGCAAAGGTATAGTGACTTATAAATAAATATATCATTAATGTCATTTCTATAAATGGTGAATAGAAATCTCTGGAAATAGTGAGTAGTTCTGTGATGTGGGAGTATAGGGTGCACAAATTAAAGTGATATAAGATGATACTATGTAATAAAAATTTTTTGAGTGCTAGCTACTTAAGAGAGAAGAGAAGAAGTGCATCCCTTTCACGGGAGGTTTCCTGGGTTGAATAGTTAATGTCCTACTTTACTACACTAAGGAATGCGAACTTTATCCTCTATAGAGTGAGAAAGAATATATTTAAAGAAGGGAATAATGATACCAAACACCTAAAAAAGTGGACCAATCCTCTATGTTTGCTAAAAAGTCTTATTTAGCCAAAGTCTGATTTTATTTCCCTTATGGCTAAAAGCTTGGGCTGATAAAATTGGGTGTGATATATTAAAAAGTTTTAATATTACAAGAGACAGCACTGGTAAAATATACAATCATGTACATCTTGCACTAGGAAGACCTAACAAATTTATGAAAAAGTGGATTTTTTATAAATTATATACATATCCATTCATAAAAAATGCATTTTGAATTTGGCTTAAATGAATGTTCTGCACATCACACTAAACCACCACTGTGTACAGACAGAATGACTTAAAATGGGCATAAGAACAAAATATATTAATTACTATTTACACCATTTTTCCCAACTTGTATCAGATCACTTATCATCACATACAAGATTATGTGACTAAATCCTAGCTGGTTCTGACCTCCATCTCTTCTACTACTCAGCGTCATGACCTTGAGCATTGAGATATTATCCTCATCAGTAGAATCAAGTTTATGATGCACTGATATATGATGGAACGGGACTTGCAAACCAATGACTGTCAAATTCTTCAAGTGGCACAACACAGAAAAGATGGGGATCTGGAAGGAGGCTATCGAGATAATTCAAGTACAAATAGGTGAAGAAATAGGTGACTTTAAAAGGTCAGGTCAACTCTGAGGTTCTGTGATTCCATGACATGTATCCAAGGCATTATTAGTATCAGATCTGGTTACCATCGGTTTACAGGCAAAGTCCAAATAACAGTTTTGGCTTCTCTTGATGTAAAGATCTCCATGCTACAGTAGAAATTGAGACTTATCTCCTAACACTTCTGAAAAAAAAAGAAAGAAGAAAGAAAGAGAAAGAAAGAGAAAGAAAGAAAGAAAGAAAGAAAGAAAGAAAGAGAATTGAGAAAGAAAAAGAAGACCAGCTACGAGAGCTCCTGGGCTCACTAACAGTAACACAGTAAATGGTTTCTGAGTCTAGATTTTGTTTCCAAGTAAAACCAAAGTCAAACTAAAACAAAACCCACCCTTCTGACAGCACCAGTACCTCTGTGATGCTACCCCTGGATTAAGAATACTCTCATGGAAACATTGCCCAAGATGCTATCAAGAAGCCCTGAGGCTGCCATCTTCCTGTGGCTGCAAAGACAGAGAGAAAACCCTATAGCAAAGATAAGCTTCCTTATCTTCTCTCTTAAGTAGCTAACACCCAAGAAATTTTCATTTCACAGCAACTGAAAATATTCCAGGTCTTGGATGTTGTCTAGATTATTAGTCTATTACAGCTCTGGACTAGAGTTTATGCTCACCAAACTGCGTTGGTCAGTATGGATCTCCATGTCTCATACTGTCACACACAATTTCCTAACCAAATGTAAATTTACTCCAGCTGATGCAAACCTACATCTTCTGTAATGTTCAGGATCTCACTTGGTAGCTTGTGTGCAAGATTCCAGTTTTTCTGTGATTATATATATATATATACATATATATACACACATATATGTATATGATAGCCCCTTATTATTCAATCCTTAAGTGTGGATGAATAGAAATTCTGTCTATGTAGAAGCTGTGCTGTTTAAAATTATTGGGTAAGGCTTAGATGAGTAGGACTTAGAAATTATGAATCCAGGGTGGTGTTTTCTCCCTACATTAATCTGTACACTTTGCATGAAGGAAAATGATCATGGACTATGCCTCTAAAGCCCCCTTATACATATATGGCATTAGTCACAAGGGAATTCAATAAAAGGGCAGGTAACTGGGAGCCTTTCATCCTTGCAAATATCATTCTGAGAGTGGGTCAGTGGAGTCTTTGGTAGAAGCAAATATTCTTTACTTACAAAATCTAATCTATCCCCACAGCTCCTTATATCTATTCCATTGACTCCATAGAAATAACCCTTTCCTTCACTGAGATGCTAATAATCTCTTTTATTTAGAGTCCTTTCAATTTTGTTATCCCTTAAAGAGGGGAATTCACGTGGGAGATTAGCTCATTTTTCTAGAAGAATCAAATGACAGTGATGATGTTTCTAGAGTGCCAGAAAGAGAAGTACTTCTCTGTTCGAACCCAGCTTTTCTCACAGGTCACTTTTCTTGGGAAGTTGGATCTGAAACAGGGTCATATTTAGCTATTGTTTCGCTGGTGGCTAGAAAAACTTAAAAGTAAGAAAAAAAAGTAAATAAGAAAGCAAAAATACTGCACAGGGACACACATAGGAACAGAAACAGTATTTCCAACATGGAAGTAAGAGAGCCAAACCTCTGAGGTGACAGTTTCTTTACCTTTCCTCCTCTTTTGCTCAGAGACCGCAGGCTTCAGTACCATGGATTCTAGCAAAATCTAAATATTCTAGGGTCTTTCACACCTCTGAAACTGGCTTGCCTTAAACATGACTAATCCAATTTTACCCCTTAAATGGTGAGTTTATAAACTGCAAAGATCCATGGACTTAGATGATTTACCACCTAAGCAAAAAGAAGCTGACATTTTATTATACACTTTAAGTATCAAAATGCTATGATTTGGGATTCAAAATATAAAATCTAGATTCCAACACAACTGTGATTCGGTACTACAGAATGACAGATGTTTGGGGATTCATATTTTTCTCTGAACAGTTTCAAATCTACTTTGGATCAGATATGCTTCTGGTGCGACAAGCTGGTTTTTTTTTTTTTAGCAAACGCAAATTTCCTGCTAACAGGTTAGAGACACGAGAATAATTGGACTTACCATTAATCACCATAATCTAGAAGTTTTTTCTCATATCCAAGTGCAAAGCTGTCCAAACAATTAGTTCCTCTGAGATCTGTTTTCAAATGAAAGATCTAAATAATCCTGTCATTTCTGGACCAAATGCCAAGCTGAGTCTACTAAAGGAGGATGCAGGTGTATGGACTCCACACAGAGCAATTCTAAATTGGCCACAGAAACACTTAAGGGCACGATGATACGCCGCATGGGCTGAGTTTGCTTTTAAAAGCCCCCTTCCCACCAACTCCCTTCCAGGCACTTCTTTGTTATCGATGTGACATATTAAGAGGAAGTGCTAATGTTACACAGATGCATTAAGTCACACAAGCGGTTTGATGCATTTTACTGGGACCTCAAAGCATTACACCACAGAGGTGTCCAGATGACGCAAGGAGCAGACTGCGTCAATACCATCCTAACCTGTGCTCTGAACATGCATTACAAAGGAGTGCAATTACCCAGTCTGTACCATTAGGCAGCATTAGCCAGCATTGCCCATCACTCCTGATTAATAATTGAACTCAATCCATACAGGAGAGCTCAAGCTAGTCTGGAAGATGCCTACTAGTATGCATTAGAAAGGAGCACCTCCAGGGGCCTCAGAGCACTTTGTCCATTTAAGAAGTCAATCTTTGAACTACAGTAAACTTGATTATTAGAAACTGATGATCCCACTTTTGAATGTTCCTCTGCTTTATTGTTCATCTTTCTCCCTCTTGGTACCTTGGTACCTTGCCTCGGGCCACATACAGTTTTATTATGTGCTCTGTAGTGGATGTTCCAATGCATGACCCAAGCCCTCTTCACAAGTGAATAACTCCTCCACCAGCTGCCAGAAGTGCCCTCAGCTATCAGCCTTTCTTGGGAATTGCTTCTAATGAAGATAATCACCTCATCCAAGGTCAAGTGCCTTCTCAGCATAGCCTCATCCAAAGATGGGTCAGCAAGAACAAGTAAAGGCCTACCCCCTTGTCCCAAATCAGGGTAACTTGGAAGAACCATCTTAGCTTCAGAGCTCCCTCCTGGGCTGGCTGAGCCTCTGTTGTGACTGCACTGCAGCCCACACCTCCATCTGTTCAGCCCCGCCTTTTCGCCTCTCTCAGGTATAATCCCACAGCCCTTCCTAACAATCATCCTGCATAGCATCTCCACCTCCTAGTCTCTTTCTTTGGGGGACTCAATCTGCAGCTGGATAGAAATATCTATACCTTATCTTCCACCTCAAGAAGCCACTGTAGGGGTCAAATAAGATCATGTAAGTGAAAGTTTCTTATAAATTGCAAAGGATAAAAAAGGAGCACTTATTACACTCCCCCTTTAACTAAGACACCATTAAATTATGGAGCATTTGTGCATACAGCAAACAAAAGTGCACCTTTTCTGTGGTCTGCAAGTTTAAATAAAAATGGGGGTCCAAGTTTTCTGAGCAATGAATTTAAATAATACCGATACCATACTTTAGTATATTATATCACTTAAATTTTCATTGATTTACGACAAGTCTTCAATTCATCCAAATTTGAGGAGTGTTGCCAGGCTTTGGGAAGTAGAACACCGTTTTCCAAAAAGTAGCAAAATAGTTTGGTATTTGTGAGTCAGGCGAATAACAGTGCTGAGGCAGGTATTCTTGTTATCATTTACATTTACAAAGCAGCAAACAAAGTCTTAGAAGAGTAGAGAGACATGACATGGGCCCACAGATTCTGCAATCCAAGGGAAGTTTTTGGCTCAGTGCTCCATTTAAGAATGTCACTTCCTCAACAGGGCCACACAACAGAAAATAAATACTTTTTGAATTTAACAAAGTGGAAGGAACTGGCCCGGGCAGGAAGAGACCAATGTTCAGAGAGGATCCACATACATACTGCCCACCCCAGGCCACTCTCTGTCACTATGTGCCTGTCCAAGAAGCAATGGAGCATAAACCCAAGGAAGAAAGAATCAGATACACTGTCACCACACTCACTGTGGTGAGCACCCAGAGCCCAGTGGAAAATATCCTGGGATCCCCAATTTCTGTTGTTTGGTTTTGGGGTGTTTTTTCCCCTTTCATTTGAATTGCAGTTTCTTTAACTGCTAAATGGAAAATTTTATCATAATGTCTTTGTGTGTTTCTATGTGTGTGTGTTCCTTAATTAAAAGGGAGTGGTGACAGGTCTTTAGTATCAATTAAAAGTGCTACCACATTTGGGCTAACACACCCACAGTACAGTGATACCTATAGGTAGATGAGTAGAGGTCAGAGTATATAAGTGTGTGTGTGTGTGTGTGTGTGTGTGTGTGTGTGTGTGTGTCTACATGCAAATACACGAGCTGGGGTTGGGGATAGGCATTTTCTTGGCAATACAGACATCAGGGCCCCAAAATAAGTGATGTATGGGCACTTAATAGTACATAGGAAGGAAGGGATAATAAGGAAGAGATACATTTCTATTCCTACATCTTTAAATGCCCAGACCCATTCCCACTTATGCTCTTGAAAAGTACAGAGCACTGACGTGCCAGTTGAACAACTTTAAGGCTCTCAAAAAATATTAGGACGTCTACAACAATCAATCCAAAAATATGATGCTCTAACAAATCAAACCCCAGATAACCTAAGAATATGAATAACAGTTTTCGAGAAAAATGGACTGCCAACATCTGACCTCTAAGGGAAGCAGGAATACACACAGTATGTGTGTAAAATGTACCAATCCAGTCTCAACAGAAAAGATGAGGAAATGTATTTTCTGGATGTGTTCAGTTGTTGGGTCTTGGGAAAGAACTCAATTACCAATGAACTACCAATGGTTAAAGTTACAATTTCTGTCAAAATAAACCAGAATAAAGATCCCTTCCCAAAGGAAAGCACACCAAGAACAACAGTTTCTGTGAAGAATCTCAACCACCGTGTTGACTGCACTAGGGAGTTGAATCCAATACAGTGAGGGTTAAGTGTCAGCCCAGGCAGAGAAACTGGGAACTGCTGTAATAGGTGAGGAGTTCAGAATTTTCATTCACAGAATAATTGTATAACTTATGTGGAGAGTGGAAATTACACCCAAAATCAAACCATCAGAAATAAGTGAAATGCATTTAAATGAAACATGGTTATCCTCGTTCACTTTACAAGACTTTATCTTTTAAAAATCACCTTTAATCATTTTCTCTTTAGGTCAGTACGTTTAGGACCTATGAAAACTTTGTTCTTTAGTTCTGGACGTTAGAATTCTAATCTTTCCAAGGTCGTACCCTAAAATCTGATGAATCCCTCTACTTCTTTGTAAGACTCTATCTATATAATCTGTGATAACAAGAAGTCTATCTTACAGGACACCAGCAAACTTCTTGGATAATTTAGTCCTGAATTTAGCAACCCACATCACAACTTGACAGACCACAAGTGCATTAAACTGACCCATAACACAATTTATATGGCTTTTTAGAAACAGCATAATAGTCCATCACTTAACATTAAACAGCATTAATTGACGGGTGCGTTATTTTAGTCACCATAATAAGCATGAGTAATTAATGAGTGACTTAATACACTGTTTCTTACACAGCAGATGAGCCAGGCTCTCCAATCTCCCTCGTGTGAGCCCATTTCCTAACCATCCATCTTAAAACTAAAAACTTGAAAGTCATCCCGGACAAACTTTCTGCCTTCGGGAAGGTAAAACACTTTTCTCACTTTATCCATCATACTCTTGCTACAAACCCTTGACAATTATAATTAAAAACAAACATTTTACTTTTTCTTGTTAAATGACCTCCTTTTGTGCATCCAGTGGGTGTCTTGGCTTGAAACACTGCTCTAATGCGCCACCTGGAAATTGTTGCAGAGGACAAATACTTTTCTTCCAACATGCTAATTACGTATGTTAAAATTATTCTGGTTTTTTTGAATTACCAAACCCTGTGATTAAATGATGTTTAGAGTACTCAAGTACTTATCTTTATCCATTAAGAATAAACATTATTTTTTAAATGTCAACAAACGTGACCTTCATCCTCTGGAAACAGAAAACCATTCTATCTTAACTAGAAATGTCTTTTAACCATTAGCCAACATCCTGTGATCTTTCAAAAACTGACCTGAGCATCCCATCTTTTAGGACTGACATACACATTATTTTCTTTAAGATCAAAAAATGTTTTGCTTGTTAATGAAGAGGGAATATTTGATGGGGCAAACCTTACTCTCAGAGAGATTTCCTTTGATATTCACATAAAACAAAATCACTTCCTTTCAGAAGCAGTGAAATAATGATATTGTATGGAACGAAAAAAAAGAAAAGCAATCATCACTGTAGAGATAATGTACCTTGGATTTCCAAACACTCTTAACTCAATACATTGAGTAATGAGCATTTTTAACAAAAGTTTGATTTGGTCCTGAGCTCAAAACTTAATTATCTCAAGTTTAAGCCCCTACTCATTGATCATCCTCTGATTTCAATTCTGAAAAAATACATTTCAATTGGAATTAGCTTCTCCTGAAACATTCCTAAAATGTATATATTGCTCGGCGCTTGAAACAACATGGAAATATGTTATCTATTTCAGCAAACATGAATGTGTCATGTAAATTGTATTTTTAAAAAATTATTAAGGAGGTAATCAGGAGGGGGAATGAAACATGAGAGACTATGGACTATGAGAAACAAACTGAGGGCCCCAGAGGGGAGGAGGTTTGGGAATGGGATAGACCGGTGATGGGTAGTAAGGAGGGCACGTATTGCATGGTGCACTGGGTGTTATACGCAACATGAATCATCGAACTTTACTTCGGAAACCGGGGATGTACTGTATGGTGACTAACATAATATAATAAAAAATCATTAAAAAAATAAGAAAATAAAATGAAAAAAAATTATTAATAGGTTAGAGAATGTAGCCCCTGGATGTTGCTCTGGAAAAATGTTGCATGAACCAAAGATTCTAACAGACGCTCAACTCCTCACTTAATTACATTGAAATTCTTTGAGAACACCAAATGAAGTTTCACTGTCATTTAAATCACAGCTACTTTATCCAATCATTTTTAAAAAGGAGAGGTTGGATCACTGGAGAGATAATTTATATATTTTAATAAACATCTTTGTAGTATTGTGCTATACAAGAAAAGGCTACATTGCCTCGTGTGCTTCTGAGGGTTATTTTATTTTTAGCAAGGGAAGTTAAGAATATTTTTTATATTTATATAATATCTCTCAGACAAGCATATGAGAAAACTTTGCAAACAACATCTTGCTTTATTTCTCACTATTCACAGGTGGAAAGAAAAAAATTAAATCACACAATATTTTGCACATGAGAGAAAGGAGGCAATGGGAAGGGATGTAAATTACTGAAGGTACCTTATGGTTCCTTTTCTTATAATACAGCAGAGTTTGCCCTTGTTATTTGGGGTTTGAAGATGTAAAATAGCATTATGTCACAGGGCAAGGGAAGATCAGAGCCAGAAAGAGTGGCTCGGTGCTCTGCGGGGCTGTGGCATGACTGCTGTTGCATGCAGGATATACTAAAGATCCCTAGTGAAAACGTCTCTGCCCTCAAGTCTTCAAACTCTACCATAATACTATTATTTTTTGAACTAAGCACCTGATCCCCCTGGAGTCTTCCTTTAAAGGATAGCTCCTCCGCTGGGGAGGAATCATCCAGCAGCCTCCTCCCCTTACTCCCTTGTTCCTCATTATAATGAATAACGTATCTATTCATATCTCACATTTATAGGACACGTTAGCATTTACCAAACATCTTAACCTATATCATTTCATTTAGTCCACACAACCCTATGTGCTATTCTAAAACCCCATTTTCGAAACGAGCAATTTAAAGACTCGAAGAGCCTACAGCCCTAAGCAAAGTCCACCAGCTTCTCTTTAACACATGGGATTACACTTTCAGCATTCCATCAGCTCAATAAACACTCCCCTATCATGTGCCAGCAGCGGGCCATGGAATCATCAATGAACCCAGGATTGCTCCTTCCACCCAGAGACCTGGGGTAGATCCCTTGGCCTATAAGACAAGGATAACTATATCAGCCCTACCTAATCCCCCAAGTAGAATAAAGCAACATAATTAATGTGGAAGTGATTTGAAAACTGCAAAGAGAGCTAAATGAACTGGAAGTGTTGCTATTCACACCTTCCTGGGAATTATGTGTCAGGTTGCCTTCAACTTGATAAAAGCCAAGGGCTGCAGGAGATTCGGATTGTCTGATAATAGATCTATTAAGGGGCAAGGGAAGGAGGAGCAGCAAGAGCATACCTCCTTCCAGACATGATGATATCTAACTTCTCCATTGGGTGAATGATCTCTGGATGCTAAACGGCATGAAGACAGGGGGCTCCCAAACGCAGCTGCACAGAGCTGAAGTTAAGGGCAGGGCTGAGCAGAAACACCATGGGATTAAAAGATCGAAGAAAATATCAAAAGGCTCTAGAGATGGTTCAGATCTGAAGGAACTGCCGAATTTAATGGGTTTAGAATTCAAAGCTATTACCACACCAGGAAATAAAAGTGGACATACATTTGAATCATGGTGGTTCATCAATTCTTTTTTCCCCCTCATTTTTACATCTCTGTAATTGGGATGAAACAATACAGTGGCACATCATAACTGTCCATATTCTCTCTTTCTTACAAATATGTCAAATAACAGTGCATCTTAAAATTAATGGTATATTAAATTCAGTTAATTAATATAGGATATTTTCAATGACCTGTTTTGAAGCCTGTTCAAAGGGCTGCTTTCCAGTCATGTAGAGTGATCATGCTATCTTCTCTGCATAGGACTTTAATGGACACACTCTCTTCAGCCTCAGGGTTAACTTTCCCTCCACACTACAGTCTGGTGGGCTCTACAAATCTAGACTAACTGCAGGAAGCAAGAGCCAATTTCCCTATCCAGTGACAGAGTGGTTCGGATCAAATCACATCAGCTCTCTGCTCTTGAGTCCTCTGATTGGCTCCCTTAAAACTGACTTGCCTTTTTTTGAAGTTCTGTATACAGCAAAGCTTCCATTATAGCCCTACTGGTGCAACTACCTGGATCTATCTGTCCCTGCTTCGAGAAGACCATTCCAAAGCTGAGCTTTGAGAAGCACACTCAGGGTTGTCAATATCCTGGTTCCTTTGCCACCACCGATGTGGTTCTTGCTCTCATCCTTCTTTGTCAGAGTTCAGCCTGGCCTGTTTTCTGACCACAACAGAAAAATCACGGGAAGCCTACCTGGCCTCGGGATCTACTTTCAGTAGAACTTCTACAGCAAAAGTTAAGATTCATCTCCAAAACTTACAATTTGAACATATCACAATGCAATGCAATTCTATGCCATCCCATGCATTTGTCATATAACAGAGACCTGTCATAAAGCATGTAAGCTTGTTTGGTCTGACATTAAAAGCTTGTATAAAATAAGACATTCAAAATGAAAAGAACCTCTAAATCTCAGGAAGAATCAAAAAGAAATACACCAATAAGTCACTCAAAAAAAAAATAGGAAAAAAGAAATGCTAACCACATGTAGAACTATGTGGGAAAAGTCTATGTAAAGAACAACCAGGAATTGCTTTGTTTTTTCATATCAAAATCGTTTCTAACACCATACTGTAACTATCAAGTTAGTTGATGCCAGACCACAGCACTGTTACACACACACACACACACACACACACACACACAGTCTTTTCTAAGAGGCTTAAACTGTGAATGAAGAATAGTTTCAAATCAAAAACAATTTAAGCAAATATAATCAATTACTTTACTCCCTGTGGCCTCATTTCTTTTTTTCCTTTTCAAAGCTTGATTCCCCACTGTTTTCACAGGCCAAATTCCAAAGGCCTCTCCTGGGGATCCCACCTGAGACCAAACTGTGAATTTATTATCAAAATTCAACCCCAGTGCCTTTCCTTGCACAGAAGAAATAGTACATGAGTTCCACCAAAAACCAGGTTGCTTCATGATTTTATCTTGGATTCATCATGCTATTTAAAGACATCCTACAGGAAATACCTCCCTAAAGATCAGTTAAACGAGAGACAAATAACCAGTCAAGATATTCCTTGATAAGATCCTTAAAAATTATCTTTAATTGATGCCAAATATGAACAGATCATAAAGTGACAGAAGCAAGTAAAATTGCATAGATGAAAACTATGCGCTTCAGTTAGGTTCTCGATTCATAACATTCAACGTCCTCTACCTGACATATTAAACAGTTAGGGCAGGGGAAATGCACAGCAGGTGAAAATGAGACATATCCTTAACTCAAGGTGTAAGCAATTGGCAAACTCAAGAAATAAATTAGTGCTTTTTCAGCTTCAATGGTTTGTTGTCCTGATGGTGCACTTTAAATTAATACTACTCAATTTTTAGTTTTCAACCTTGGTAATACCGTATCTTTAAAGTTAGAGGTATGTCATATAGAATCCATGCTGTTGGCTTACAGCTGCTGCCTAAACAGCTCACAGACAGTGCACTGAAGAGAAGAAAGGTGTTTCTGCAGGTTTTAGAGAGGAGACAACTTTTGACCTGGGATATTTTGCAAGGGGTCTTTTGTGTTTTGTTTTCTTTTCTTCCCTCACACCATTTCTTCTTCTCTGATTATGGTACAAAACTCTTCTATACTCTGTGAAGTCTCATGTCATAAAAAGTAGACTCCTACTTAGCTCCTACATAAAAATCACTGGGACTAGGGCTAATCTCCTTAAAGCTAATAGTCCTTAGGTCAGCAGGGCCTCACCCCTTACTTACACATTGGACTTCCCAAGAAAGCCCATGGTCATTTTGTCTGAGCAAAGAGACTGGCATTTGATTCCAAGACTTCTGAGACTCCCACCTATACCCTGAATGAGTTCACACAGTGACCCAAGGTAACGCAACAGTTTTGGTTAACAACTCAGCTCCTGCCCACTTCTTTACAAAAATGATAAGTAATATACATTCTTCTGAAGTTTACCTGAGTCATGCTGAACATGTTTGCATATACCCTGAAATTCCGTGATATGAATACAAGTATTAATACACCACACGGTGGATGAGAGGCCACCTCCTGAGACTGCAATTCAACTTGGGTTGTGTCTGGTTTAAAAATTTTCATTTATTAATCTTCTTGAAATGAACAAAAATATCAAAAAACTTCATCTTTTCTTGACAAAACGGGAAGGTAAAATGGCTGTTTGGCAGTTTACATTCTTTCTAACAATTCTATACTATGGATGGTTACCACCCACCAATTCTCACCTCTCCCAGGAATGAGTTGTCCCTGGAAGAAAATGGGGAACTGCCTTCTGCGATGTGCTCTTTCTCCTTTTTTGTTCAAGGCAATCTACCAAACAAGGAATTTAATCGTAAAATTGTTAAAAAGCATGTGTTTTGAGGTCTCCTATACTAAATGGCAGGGTTAAGAAACTATTTTTACTGACTCTTCAGATGTTAACTAATTTGAAAAACCAGTAACTCTATACAACATAAAGAAGGCCCTTTATGGACTAAACCAAATTGCTACTTAAAGAAATCTGCTCACTTAACATTTACAAGGTTGTCTCTTTGTTTTTTAATTCTCAAGTGAGTCAAGATTATGATGTCACCTGTGCTTTGGTTCCACCACAGTGGAATTTAAACCTGTTGCACAATTTCATTTTAGAGAAATGACTGTCCGTCAGCCATATTGTAGAATATGCCGTTGGTTCATTTGATTTTGCTAGGCTAACTTACGAACACACTCCCAACGAACTACCTTAACTGATAATCAGTACTCAATTCTCAAGGGGGGAGCGAGGGAGGGCTGTGCACAGATGGGGAAGGGGGGATGGGAAAACAAAAAGCTTTCCTGGCTACAATCTGTCTTCTCTAAATCTGAGGACAGAGGGAATTAATGTCTTTGGTCTCTCAAATTCAGATCACTTGAGGTGAGTTAACCACTTCAGAGATGCTGGGATGGCTAACAGCCCGGGTGGGACCCAACCCTTCCACTTGCCACCCTATTGAACTAGGGGCCCAAAACACTGGAAGAGCTGAGCTATGGCTATTAGCATGTCAGAAGTCTCTCCTTCTGGAGAAAACAAGTATTCAGGGCATGAGCCATTAAAGCTCAAGACTGAGGAAGGGGAATCAAAAGTAAAAAGCCCACTAAAATAAATAGAAGTAAACCAAAACATAGTCATTCCTTAATAGGCAGTTTTGTTAAGTGCACCTTCAGGTCTACAAAAACATTTCAGCACATTACAGTGCAAGGGGTAAGAGCTTTGTCAAACTTCGCATGCCTATGCTACACAGATAATCCCTGTACTCCATTCCTACTGACTTGGTTGCAATGAGCTACAGATGGATAAGCAGGATTCACTTCCCCCCTACTACCCAAATTCATAAGAACTCATCCCAGATCCCAGGCTGACAGGCTCATGCATGCAGCACTTTTTCCTGTAACACATGCAGAAGAACCCCAGTCCAGCGAATCTATGAGAGGTATACCAGGTAGCCAAAGCCAGTCTTATCAGTCTTGGTCCCATTTTCTCATCCTCTGACCCATCCATCCCATAGTACTGAGTGGATTATTGCTGTTGATGGAATGCAGCGTTTCAAGTTCTGTGTGTCCTAGACCTCAAAGTCTAAATAAAAGATCAAGATATCCCCAGAAACTTGGGGGAGGTTGGCTTTTTTTCCCAACTGGAGACTTTTAAGCAGGTAGAAGAGGAATAGCCAGGATGAGTCAAGGTTCAAAAGAGAAGGAAACATCACAGGGGAGGGTTTAATGCCCTGTGGTCAGATGCTGTGCAATCCTTGGCCCCTTGTCTTCCATGATGTTATGTCAGTCTTATAGATTCACAAAAGCCGCACAGGAAAATAAAATATCCATGTTCTTTCTTTCAACTGAGTCAGCCAGCCTGGGTGTTACTCTAGCTTCTTGGTTTATTGCCTCACTGCTAGTTCTAGGATAAGGTGGGGGAAGGGATGGAAGTAACAGGGAAGATTTCCAGAAGTAGCAGGGCAGGAATGTAAGGTGGGCAGCAGCAGGCAGCCACATGCTAAGTGCAGAACGAAGATTCCCCAACTCGATGTCCTTAAAAAGGATGTGAGTGCCTCTCCATTGGTGGACAGCTGCTGGGCCCCAGAGGCCTTTGTTATGTGGCTCTCTTTCAGCTAGACTCGGGGTCCTCACCATTCTCTGGACTGAGTGTCTAGGGCAGCAGAAGTTAGATGCTCTGCCTGTCAAGTGACTGCCAGGTGGGAAGATCATAGGAGCATCATAGAAAATATCTGAAGGGAGTGGGCCAGGAGGGAAGGCCCAGGAAATGTAATTATGAATTCAGTGTTCCCACATCCACACTGATGCCTGAAAAGAACAGACAATCAGAGATTTGTGGAGTGCTGTTGCTAACAGAGGAGAAATAAGGAGCGTTGCAAGGAACAATACACTGGACCTGAGGAAGCCTTGCATATCCAGAGTGGCCCTTGACAGGAAATAAATTCCCAAAAACTTTATATTGGCTTCTGGTGGAGGAGAGGGAAAAAACAATTTCCCAGTTCATGTCCAGTTCGAAGATGGGTCTCAGGTCCCAGTTTACATCCCAGATCCGGCTGCCAAAGGTACCAAGTCCAGTGGATGGCCAGAGAGACAGCACCCTCCTGGATCTCTCCTCTCCCCGGTTTAGGATGGTGTGGTCTTCTCACAGTGGTGAAGTGAGACAGGGAGGGTGGAAAAAGCAAAAGCAAAATATCTGTGCCTCAACCCTTCCTCCCTTTTGTTACATAACATCTCAGCTGTATTAATGGAGGCACTTTCTGCAGTTCACTGTGGGTACAGGATAAAGGCACTAAGCAACTATTAATCAATTGGTTGAGTTTCTTCAGGGAGCCTCGAGGGGAGGGCTGAAGTCTCTACAGACTTCAAATCATGACTGCAAAAAGAAATCAGCTCTGCTTTGGATGCATACAAGAGATAAACATGTTCATTTACATCCTAAGAATGCACCAAAAAACATGCAGTATTGCACCTTTTTTGTTTGTCTGTTTTGCTTGTGTTTATTTTCAGCTAGAAAGAATACTTGTTCTTAGGTGTTGCTATATATACCTTGATGACTTATTTAGTTTTCCACATAGCTTCCCTTTAAGGGATGGGCATATTGGTCCTCTCTCTGCCTACACCTGCACAGAAACCTGACATTTCCCTGAGCAAAGGCAGGAAAATCAAGTGAGTGCCCCCCACCCCCCACCCCCCATTATTTCTTTTGGGCCTTCATCCCACAAACTTGTAGTTTTTATGATTTAAAAATTTTTTTACTGAAATCATGCATCAATTAATTCAAGGTACTCTTTAATCAAATAGGCCATAATGCTGAATAAGAGAACATGCTTTGAGCTCCAAAAAGTTATTGTTCCCATCTGACTAACATATGCACTTAAATACAGTACTTTATTTACTAATAAAATAGTTAATAAATGAAGGAGTGCACTTTTGGTGAATGCAAATGAAAAAGAATCTATTTTTAGAAGAGTTGATTTCAACGTAAGCTTATCCCCTATTGTCTGAGTTAACGTTCTTGGCATGCGATTATAAAATAAATATGATCAGATTCAAACATGCTTACATTTAGTTCCATTTGTGCTCTCTTGAAATAAGGAGGCTAAGGTTTTACATCCAGTTCTGGAGGCCAGGGATCAGAGTGCAGGACTGGTGAGAAAAGACCTGTGTTTGGCTCACCTGCAGTTGAGAAACTTAGCAGCACTGCAGACGAATCAATTAATGTAATTTAGTTATCTTTTTCTTAAAGAATAGTTTGGATTAGAAGGGGAATGGGACAGAGGGAAAATCCCTAGAGACCAGGACCAGTATCAGATTTATAAGGTGCTTTATGAACCAGTCTTAAGTAAGTGTGTGTGTGTGTGTGTGTGTGTGTTCACCTTGTCATATACAGTTCAGTTGATCAAAATAAAAACATTTGTTCATTGCCCATTTTGGTTGGTATATCATGTTACATATAATACATCAGATGCACTGTCTTAAATGTGCTGTGCAGTTTGCAAAAGTTTTATAATGGAGTCCCATGCAAATTTTAATTTTAATTTCTAAGTGATCGTCTGGTTTTTAGTTAAAAAAATTAAAGAAGCCAAAGGATTAAAAATGTCTCAGTATGGGGAAGCATATGAATCTTAGTTTTCCTAGACTAGCTCATGGACTGAATTATTTTAAACCAGTTTTAGAAAATACACTTTCTTTTCCCATTTTTTAATAAAATGAAAATAGTTTCTTTTTTCCTGAATCTTGAAAGCTTCTGGTTAGCCATCCCCAAAATCCGCAATGCAACAATGCATTGACAGTTAAATAGAGCATTCAGAAACTATTTAGTAAAGTATCTACAGACAGTGACATGAGTCACTAGGGTTTTTGTTTTGTTTTCGTTTTTTGTTTTTTAAGTCTTTCAAGCTTCTAAGAGGGGCTTTTTTTGTTTGCTTGCTTGGCTTTTTAAACATCGGTCAGTAGCTTGCTCTTATTAATGCAGTTTTGGTTAGCTGTGGTGCAATTGCCAGTCCTGATATCGGCCTGTCTGTAATGGGCTATGCTATTATTCATATCCTCTTCGATCTCCATGTACTCAGATTTGCTGATAGTAGAGGAACTGCGCCGACTGAGGTCACTGTCAGAGGCTAGATTAGGGGAACTAACGTGGAGCAACTGAGCCTGCTCTTCCCCCTCAGTTTCTCGGTGGTAGAAATAGTTGAAATTGGACACAATGACAGGTACGGGCAGGGCAATTGTCAGCACACCAGCGATGGCACACAAGGAGCCCACGATCTTGCCTCCAATTGTCACAGGGTACATGTCACCGTATCCTACAGTGGTCATGGACACCACCGCCCACCAGAAAGCATCGGGGATGCTGGAGAAGTGCGACTCAGCTTCTTCCGCCTCGGCAAAGTACACTGCACTAGAAAACAGTATTACCCCAATGAAGAGGAAAAAGATGAGCAGCCCTAGCTCTCTCATACTAGCTTTGAGGGTCTGGCCCAGGATCTGGAGGCCCTTAGAGTGGCGGGAGAGCTTGAAGATTCTAAAAACCCTTACCAACCGGATGACCCTGAGGATGGCCAGCGAAGTGGCCTGCTCGCCCTTCTGGTTTCCCTCCTGCTCGGCTATCTCGGTGCCTAGGGTGATGAAATAGGGGATGATGGCCACAATGTCGATGAAGTTCATGATGTTTTTGAAGAAGTCTGTCTTGCTGGGGCAGGCGAAGAAGCGCACCACCAGCTCAAAGGAGAACCAGATGATGCACAGGGTTTCCACGATGAAGAAGGGGTCCGTGAAGATGTTGGAATTGTAGATAACCGTGGTGTTGTCGATGCGGTGCACGGTGCCTGTGAAGTCCTTGTCATCCTTCAGCTCTGGGAGAGTCTCCAGGCAAAAGATGACAATGGAGATGAGGATGACCATGACAGAGACGATGGCGATGACCCGGGCGGGCCCCGAGCTCTCAGGGTATTCGAAGAGCAGCCAAACCTGGCGCTGGTATTCCTTCTCGGGCAGGGGGCGCTCCTCCTCCTTGATGAAGCCCTCGTCCTCCCGGAACTTCTCCATGGCCTCCTCGCCCAGCTCATAAAATTTGATCTCCTCAGAGAACATGTCCAGGGGCACGTTGACCGGCCTCCGCAGGCGGCCCCCGGACTGGTAGTAGTAGAGGATGGCGTCGAAGCTGGGCCGATTGCGGTCGAAGAAGTACTCGTTCCTCAGGGGGTCGAAGTAGCGCATGCGTTTCTTAGGGTTGCCCAGCAGCGTGTTGGGGAACTGCGCCAGGGTCTTGAGTTGCGTTTCGAAGCGCAGCCCGGAGATGTTGATCACCACGCGCTCGCAGCACTCGTGGTCGTCATGCTCGGCCGGCCGAGGGTAGCTGCCATCCTGGGGGTGGCCCGGGGCGGCCGAAGCCTCGTCCACGTTCTCTCCAGACATCACCGTCATGGTGGAAGCAGGGCGCAGGGGTGAGAGACCAGGAGAGGGCCAGGGGTGGGAAGCAGCGGGAGAGGAGGGGTGGGGGGGACCCAAGCGGCCCCCCCCCCGGAGTGCACAGCTCCCCCACGCTCAGGGGGTGGGGCTTCAAAGCCAGCAGGTGGAGAGATCTGTGACTTTGCTTCTCCTTACTTTCCTCTCCACACTGCTTTTTTACTCAGTTTGGAATCCCCCTCGCCTGCGGCCCTGGGTACAGCTTTTTGTCGAGGGGTGGGGTGGGGGGAAGACCGGTATTTCTTACTGCCGGAGATGCCTTAATGCAGTGCTGTTCTAGCGGACAGGGCCATCATTTCGGGGTTCACCCTGGCCTCCCCTCCCTTCGGTGAGCCCTCCTAGGACCGGGTGCAGAGCCAGCTCAGCAGATCCCCTCGCCTGCCACCCCCTCTGCTTCTCCTCGGGTCTCCCCCCTCCTACCCCTCTTCGCCTGCCGCCTTCTAAGCTCCCACCAGGGCGATCGATGGACGCTGCAGAGAAATAGAAAGTGATATGGGGGTAGAAAATCAGAAGAATTCAGATGGGACGGACCTACAGACACCGAAGAGCACAGACCTCTAGCTTTTTTAGAGAGCACTGGACTTTAGCTAGGGTTAGCACATACACACAGACAGACACACGCAGACACCCGGAAATCCAAGTTTGGGCTCTTCCATCCCACTTTCCCCAATGCCCAACAACCGATCTGTTTACAACTTCGTTAAACTAAAGATCGGGAAAGCGCTGAGAGACGCTGGGGGAGTTCCAGGTCCCAGGCAGCATCCCCACACCCTCGGCTTCCCTTACCCCGGGCCCCTATCCCGGCTTTTGCAGCCCCGGACTGGGGAACCCCCTACCTGGCCGGCCGGCTTGGCGCAGGGGCGGTGCTGAGTCGGCGGAGAGCCCGAGTCGGAATGCGGCAGGTCGCCTTTGCAGTACCCGGGCGGAAGCGGCGGCCGGAGCCAGGGCAGCATCAGAGAGGCACCGGGGCAAAGTCACCGCCCTCGCCCCCTCGTCCTACGCCCCTTCAGTGGGACAATCGATTGAGTGAGCCGCTACGGCGGAAATGTCCGTTCCCTTCCCCCATTCTCACCGGTTGCCAGCAACCTAGAGACGCCGTCCTCTCGCTGGTGCAGGGAGCTCCGGAGGATGCGGGGCGGAAAAGCAAAATGCCACCCTCTCCCGAGGCTCCGAAGCAAATGACGATAAACAGCGCTCTCGCCCCCTCCTAACACTATGGGAGCCCTTGATTCGATCCCGAAGGAGGCGGGCGAGCAAGAGCCTGGATCTACATGGCTCTCGGATCTCCTCCGCTTCCCGCACCCTAGCGTGGACCTCGCCGAGGCTACACGGCGCGCCGGGAGCCCTTAGGAGCTCCGCGAGTGGGGCAGGGTGCGTGCGGCGGCGGGTCCGCTCGGTCCATTTCTGGGCGCTGCAAGATCAGCAGAAACCTGAGAAAGCGCCTGGAATGCGGAGCAGCGATTGGCCCACTGGGGCGTGGGTTGGGGAGGGCGGGGGAGGGCAGGAGCGAGGAGGTAGATGGAAAATATGAGGGGGTGGCTTGGCAGAGGGGGGTTGTCATTCAGTTCCCACCCTTGCCAGCACAGCTTTTTCCTCCTCCTGCCAGAAAAGCCGACCACCAATCTACTTCCCTTATGGTGCACAGCCCGGCACACGCACGCTCCCTGGCCGCGACCTTCCCCGGGAATTGCACATTGGAAATTGTCAGGTCCGACGCAATGCAGGCGGCGGTGTTCCTGGCAAAACTCAGATGGGTTTGCGTTTGTGCAGTCCCACGATAATCGGCTTCTGCCGCTATGCTTTGCGTGCCATCCCGCCCCTCCCGCAGGGGTCTCTCTGCAGGGGTGACCCAGCTTGTTTCCACCAGACTGGGAGAGATGCGCACTTTGGGGAGAGCTCTGCAGTTGAGGATCACCTGGGTTTATCTATGTAGTGTTACTGCGAGGCAGTGGTGCTGAGTCTGTCCCTCCTTGACCTAGGATGGGAGTTGAAGTTTTCTTACGATCAGATTATTTTGAAATACGGAGAATGCGATTTGTGGGCAACCAAAGGCTTCGTGGGTTTGTGGGGTTGTCTGCCAACTTGGTGCTAATTGGGACGAATCTGAGAAGCAAGTCGCCTGCCTACCTCCCACCTACGTCCCTCCTCCCGCAGCCCCTTTTCTCGGCCTAGTGCCTCCACAAAGCCACTTGCAAGGTTTGCAACTTCTTCCAGAAAGGGTCCGCACAGAGGCTCAGGGCAGCACGAGCCGGGGGCGTGCGCGGTGCACTCGGAGTGCGGCTGCAGCTGCTCCCGGGAGGCGCTGAGCCTAGGTGCCCGCAGCGCGCCAGAAGGCAGCCAGCAGATCTGGTACTTGGACTGCGACGGAGTCTCCAAGGAAGATGCAAGAACCCGGAGTCGCTGCTGATTGGTTCCCCTGCTGCATTGGGACCACCCTTCCCACCACCCCAGATCGCGTTGCTTCCCGCCTACACCAGCCACCACTTTAATCAAAGCCAATGATTGTATCCTCCCCACTCTATTGTGGCTAGTGGAAAGCAGGGGCCTGTGCGGGTTTGCCCAGGAAGTGCAAGGATCCTGAGTGCGGAACTAGTTAAATCCCTCCTCCAGATTCAGACTCCGGCATTCCTTTCAGAAAAAGAAAAGTACTTGTTCCCTCCACTCCTCCGGATCCATACCCTGACTTTTCTTTTACGAACAGTGAGTTCTCCTAAACTCCTCCGTCCCATATTAAACGTTGCCCTTTCCCCACCTTCTACACACAATATTCCTGTATCCTAAAAACTCCACCGTTCCCTGCCTTTCTGCACTACTGCTGTATTACAGAAAGGAAGGAAGGGAGGGAGGGAGGAAATGGAGAAGGAAAGAAGGAAGGAGCTATGCACTGAAGTACTGTCAAGTCCCCAGTTTCTGCTGTTGCTGCTGCTGTTACAACCCCATGGGAGATAATCCTACTAGGCCTGATATAAACACTCTGGGATCATGTCCCAAATGGGCTTCCCCATCTTGCTCTTGCACCTCTCTCTGCCTGTAACACCCTCTCTTCTTTTAAATGTTTATAAGACTGTCATCTCCCCTAGCATCGTGTGAATTGCACTTGCCCCAATTCAGCATTTAGAGACTGTCTTACAAAAAGAGATTTGCAGACTTCATGAGATCCCAGGTTCCTAAATTTAGGGTTTTATTAGAAGGCATAATAAAATCCAGAGGTTTACACCATTCCTAGCAGGTGTGTTTAGAGCAGGACTGGACCTCCAAGGAATTGGAAGAACATTATTGAGCTAGGAACTCATCATTCTTTTCTTTGGGGGGGGGAGGGGCAGAGGGAGAGGAAGAGGATCTTAAGCCGCCTCCAGAGCCCAAGGGGCCCCAATTTCACAACCCTGAGATCATGACCTGAGCCAAAATCAAGAGTCAGCTGCTTAACTGACTTAGCCACCCAGGTGCCCCTGAACTCATCATTCTTGCTGCAAGCCCACAGTTGGTAGGGGTCTAAAGATACATATTACTCAAATATTTGCTCAGTCCTAGCTTTGTGTCAGTTATATTCCAGCACTGCAGACACAGTAATAACTATGACATGCGAGGTCCCAGAACTCATGGAGCTCACATTCTGGTGGGAGAGAGACACAATAAAAAAATAAACCATATATTATAACATTAGATAAAGAAAATTAAGAAAAGGAGATCTGGAGTGACAAATATAGATCTGCACGGATTGGAAGGGCCTTTGCAGCAGTAACATTTGAACAAAGAAATTCAAGACAAGAGAGAACAGGGAATAGGAAAAACAGAAGTGTAGATGTTAAGAGCAAATGAAAAGATCCCAAGGCAAGGACAAGCTTAGTATATTTGGGAAACAAATGAGCATCAGTGTGGTTAGAAAGAAGTAACCAAAGAAGGGTGTTGCAGAAGGTAGGTCAGAAAAGTAGGCAGGGACCAAATCATGTACAGCCTCTTAGGCCACTGTATGAATATTTCATTTAGTAATATAATATGTTCCATGTAGTAATATAATATGATTTGCCATTTTCAAAGATTATTCTGGTTACTGGAAAAAAGGCATAAGATTGGAGCTTATTAAGTAGCACAGGCAATGATGGCTTAAACAAGAAGGTAGTAGTAGGCTTGTGAGAAGTGGTCGGAATAGAATTACATTTTGAAAATAGAGATGGCAGGATTTGGGATGTGGGGGAAAGAACATTTCAAGAACATCTCCTAGGTTTGTAGCCTTAGTAACTAGGTGGATGGTGATGTCATTTGCTGGAGGAGTGGATTGGACAGCTTCTCTCTCACCAGAATGTGAGCTACACAATGTCTTGGACCTTGTGTGTCTTAGTTATTACTGAATTGGACAGCTGAGGCCTCTCCTCAGTTGCTTTCCACCTTTCCATTCTTCTTACCCTGTGGTCACTTGCCCTGCCTCAGTTGCTGCTAGAATAGCCAGCTGTGCATGGACAGCAGAGTTCTGCCTCCTGAGGTTGACCACACTGCAATGATTTGGGTTTCTCAAGACTGGAAGAAGATCCAAGTGAACAACACAGCCATTTGGCGGCATTACTAAATGGACCAGTGGGATCTTGACCAGTAGGAGATATGAGATGTGATGGAGCCTGTCGATAAATTCCTTCTCTTTTAATCTTTTCAGAGACAAACAACCAAATAGTCTAGTGACAGGGCTGCATCTCTTTGTGCCTCATGAAGCATTGCCAGCTTGGTAACTCACCACTTTGTATTTGTACCCTATCTTCCTCATCTCACTTCCCATTTTCCTTACTCTCATTGCATGAGTATCATACCTACCATTAAACCATAGTCTTGTCTTGGGTTCTGTCTTCTAGGGAACTTGAGCTGAGGCAGAAGGTATCCAAACTTCATTTTGAGACATGTTAAATTTGAGCAGTCTGTAAAATATCCAAATGAAGATGTTGAGTAGGAAGTTGGGCATATGAGTCTAGAGTTCAGAGAGAAGTTCTAGGTAGATCAGAGTTTGTCAGCCTCAACACATTGATCTTTGGGATGGATACTTTTTGGTTGTAGAAGGCGTTTTTGTTTTGTTGTCCTATGAAGTTTAAGATGTTCAGCAGCATTCCTGGCCTCTACTCACTAGCTGCTAGTAGCACCTGCTGCCAGTTGTGACAACCAAAAATGTCTCTAGACATTGCCAAATGTCCCCTGAGGGACAAAATCACCCCCACTAGGAACTACTGGGGTGGATGGTAGTTAAAGCCAGGGCACTTAGACATGAAGGGAGAAAGAGAAGAGGAAGTGTTCAGGAATTGCACTTCAGAATATCCTAATTTCGGGAGCCAAAAACAGAAGGAAGAGCCAGTAAAGAATGACTGGTAAGGTAGGCAAACCAAGATAGTGCAGGGTCTGTCAAAACAAATGAGTAGTATTTTCAGGAAAGACAGAAAAATTTTGTTAAATACTGCTGATAGAATGAATAGAATGAGGAACTTGCAATTGACTCTTGGATTTAGAAAATTTGAATTGATAAAAGATTGAGAAAGAAAAACTGATTACAGTAGGTAAAATCAACTCTTAGAATGTGAGGGTCAATGGGGAAAAGAAAAATGGAGTAGAATTCGAAGGAAGATAAAGAGTGGTAAGACTTTTTTTAAATATGAGAGCTATTACAACATGTGTTTGTGTGCTGATGGGAATGATTCAGTAGAAAAGGAAAAATTGTTAATGCAGTAGAAAGAGAAAAATTGGAGCAATGTTCTTGAGAAGGCAAAAGGAGAATGGGATCGAGGATCCAAAAGAAGGGGTTGGCCTCAGAAAAGGACAGTTAGTCTATAGAAATGGAAGAAGGAAAGCAGAGTTCAGACCCAAGTAGTTTAGTAGATGTGGTTGTAAGAATTGGAATTTCACTTATGCAATCAGAAGTAATTTTCTTAGTGAAAAGGGAAGCAAAGTCATCAACTAAAAGTGAGGATGGAAGGAGTTCTTGAAAGATGGGGGGAGGGTCAGGGAATATGAAATAACCACCCAAGAGAATAGGAAAGAGAAAGGATTAGGAAGTGTAGCAGGATTGCCTGGCAGTACCATGGGCTCAACTGTCGTGAGGAACCATGCATTTTGGTGATCAGTCTCTGACTATTTAAGATAAACTTGGAAGTAAGTCATTATAGAATTAGTCCTAATGATCTTTTATGGCATTTTTTATGGGCAAGACATATCACGAGAAGTGGTCTTAACAGGCAAGGATATGCCCATGTAGACTTATATTAGATTCTGCTAAAGGCAGTGTCACAAGCAGAGGAATGGAGGTCTTTAAGGTATGAAGTATAATTGTAAATAGTAATATAGAATCACTAGCAGGCAGAAAGGAAAGTTCAGAAGTTCACCAAAGGTTTAAGGTGACAATGAATGGTATGGATGGCTCCATTAGCCAGGGGTCGTCTTGCTGACATTGGGCTTATCTATGGATGCGTTCCAAGGGTCTGTGAACCCTCTCAAATTTTATACACATTTTTGGTACATGTAAATAATCTTATTTCTGAGGACCAGGTCCATAAATGATTTTTTGGTCAAAATCTCTAAGGAAGATTATACTGGAACAGTTCAAAGCCTCAGTTTTTAAATCAGAGATGACTTCTAATTCAATCACTCAAGTCTTAGACAAGTCACTCCAGTCATTTTACATTTTTGTCTCCTTATTTGTAAAATGTAGTGTCTATATCATAGGGATCGAATACAAATCGAGTACTGATTGGTAGTGTCTCATATAGAGTTAAAGTTCAATGAAATGTCAACTTCAAGCAAAAGTGACCAGAAAGGTCAGGAATCATTGTGTTAGACAGATCTTTAATAAACATTCACTGAGGGCAGAGCAGCCCTTAGAAACTCAAGAATAAGAGAAAAGAACGAATGTAATGCCTACCATTGAGAATATGTACGGCCAAACTCAGTTTTCAACCATAACCAAATAGCTGGTGCTAGACATTTCCTATCACAATAAACAACTAGAAAACTAGATAAAATACAGGAAGCGGCACTGGGCAATAGGCAAGATGGAACTGAGATCTTTTAGAAAAGAGAAACAAATAAGGTGAGATCTATGACTATCTTAGCTCTTTGGCTGGAAATACTTTCCAGAAGCTATGCAAGGAGATGGAGCCCAAGCAGAGCCTGATCAACTCCCTGAGTTCAGGAGACAGAGACCGCAGGCTAGTGAGGCTGAGCTAACAGCTATGAGACAAATTACTGAAGAGGAAGTAACTACACAGAGAAAAAGCACCAGAAATCTGCATGGAGGATTGAGTATAAAGAGGTGGGTAGCAAAAGATGAAGTCAGAGAAGTTGGCAGGAGCCAGGTCATGAAACTCCTTAGTAGTCATTCTAGTGGACGCCACTGGTTTCTTTCTGTGCTTCCAATCCTCTCTGCCCTCTTTAATGGAATTGTCTTACACAGACTCATGTGCCTGAAGAGAAGCCTACTGTTTCAGGCTCTCTCATGAGAAATTGGCCTGTGACCCAATCCTAGACAAGGAGATGTGAGGGGAAGTCCGCTGGAGGGCTTTAGGGAAAGGCTTCCTCAGTGATAAGAAAGAGCTGTAGAAAGACTTTTTCTTCATCCTCTTGATGTCTTGTCTGGATAAGTCATTGCTGTATCCATCCTGTTACTGGCCCAAAGGATTAAACCAACCCTGAAGATATCATAGCAGAATTAGAAGAACCTGGATCCTGGTGTCATCATTGAACTGCTGAATCAAACAACCCTGAGACCTTTCCACTATGAACTTTCTGTTATGAAATTCAATAGTTTTCTTATTGTTAAGTTATTTGAGTTGAGCTTGCTCGTTAAATCTCATTAAACAATTTCTCATTAAGGATTTTAAAAAGACTTGCAAAATATTATGGATAATATTTGGAGATAAGGTTTGATGCAGGGGCTCATGTCAGTTACAACTCTTTCTGATAATAGAAGGAGAAATTTAAGCCCAAACAGCTTAAATTTAAAAAAGATAACTTACTGGCCAAGAAAACTGAACATGTTGGGAACAGATCTGGAACTTCAGGAAAGGTTATATCCAGCACTCAGTGTTTATGGCCAGGACCTATTTTTTTTTCTTTCTCCATTTCTCCATTTCCCTTTATGAATGCAGACTCTACTCTCAAGCATGGCTACCAGAAACTCCATAGACTGTATACTTTGTGTCTGGTAGGAAAGAAGTCCAATTCTCTGATAGCTCAAATAAGAGCTTTGGAATTAAGTCTTAGCGACTATGATTGCCCTGACTGGTGTTGTTTACTCATCTCTGAGCCAATCACTACAGGCAGGAAATTGGGATGTACTGACTAGATTAAAGAAATCAGGGCTCTTCCCTGGAGATGGGATATGGTTAATCTCACCCAAACTACATGGTGGGAAATTGCAGAGTGCTGGTGAAAAGGGCAAGAGAGAACTCTGTGCTAAGGAGGCAGAGCAGGAGGTGATAAAGAGAGTTAAGTGTGGCTGTCAGGTCTCTGACTTGGGCATCTGGGAGAGAAATGCACTCCAGAAAGAGAAGGGAACACTTCAGGAAGGTCAGTTAATATAAGCAATATAGTGAGATGTAGGTCACTGGTTGTCTTAAAAAAGCAGTTTCAAGGGAGTAGTGGAAACAGATGCCAGATTGTAGTAGTCAAAGAATGAATGGAGTGGGCAAGTGATGTTAGGACAAGTAAGCATTCTTTGAAGAATTTTGCAACTAGAAGGCAAGAGAGAAATAGAGGTAACAGCTAAAGGGGACTGTGAGATTGAAGAAACTTTTTAATCTTTAATATAGGAGAGATTTGAGCATGCTTAAATGCTAAAGATGACAAGTGAAAAAACTATAATGAAGAGCAAAATTGAAGATGTAGGCTAGAAATGGGGTAATTAATGGAGCAAGATCCCTAGAAATGATGAGTAGGGCAATGCAGTGTGCAGCTAGAAGTAATCTTAAGGGTAAAGGACTTTTTTCATTGTGACAGAGTGGAAAGGGGGGAGTAATGGAAATGCATTACTGCATCTATAATGGGAGAGTATATTCAGGAAATTCAGGGATATTCCATCTGAAGGTTTCTAGTTTCTCAGTGAAGTAGAAAATGTCACCTACTAATGGACATACAAGGGGAGACCTGCAAAGGTAGAAGATAGTCACAACAAGGAAGAGTGGATTAGGAAAACATATGGAACCCTCCCAATTTGTCACATGTCATCTAGAAGGTGCCATAATCTATTTCCATAAAGACCCAATCTTCTTATAGTCAATCAAAAATATAATCAGAATCTAATGACTGAGATAATGTATTTCTTAACCATTGCCCATTAGATCACTTTTCAATATAGTCAGTCTCCTCAGTTGGAATCTCAGAATTCACTTTTCCCCTGGTCGTTCCCGTCCTTCTTGTTCGCTCTTCTGCCCTCCTTTCAGGACCATGCTCCATACTGCCTCTCTTCTGTTTTGTCTCTTGTGTCTGAGCCTGTAGAGACCCATGCTTAGGTGTATCCCAGCAGGGCAATGGTAATATCCTCAGAAAGGATCACCTCAAGAAAAGCCAACTTCTCTCTTGCTAAAGTTGATCACCTCCCATACTGAACCAAATGTGCAGTTTTGGAAAAGTCCCTTTCTCCCCAGAGATGAGATGGGGAAGGATGAAGGGACAAAAAGTGCATTTGTAGCTGAGTTACAAGAAAGCATCAAGGTCCAGTCAAGGTCAGAAACCAGAATTTGAAGAAATGCCAATTTGTGTGTTTGTATAAGTTTTCTCCCAAAAAGCTTCAGCATCTCAGATGTTAAATAGAAAAGGAGGTTGGCAGTTTGGATGGTACCAAAAAAAAAAAAAGTTGTTAGAATGATGTGTTTGTCTAGAAGGTACAAATAGATTAGAGCATCAGAACACAGATTATAATTTCTAACCAAAATACCTATACTGGGAATGTTTACTCCTCAAAACATTTTGTGACAAGAGTGCATCTGCCTGATGGCATAGAGCTTTAAGGCCTCTGTTGCCTCATTTTGTCTGTGTTGCAGCAGACCCAAAAATGCTTTCAGAGGTAAAATTTCCCCTTCTCTAAATATTCCTTTAACCCTGTAACTTACCAAATTGCAGCCACAAAACATAACATCCATGAAACATTGTTGGAAAGACATAAAATACATACATTTTTTGAAGCCTCGCTGTCCAACACAATAGCCACTAGCCACATGTGGCTTCTATTTTTAAATGAATAAAAAGAAGAGTTAATGTTCAGTTATTTAGTCCACTGGCCACATGTTCAGTGGTGAATAGATACATGTGGCTGGTGATTGCCATTCTGGACAATGCAGATATAGAACATTTCTACTATTGAAGAAAGTTCTGTTGGTCAATGCTGCCTTAGAGCTTCTACCCTTGGGTCAGTTTAGGCCTTCAGGGAGGCCTCTGCAAGGGCATTGTGGTTCCTGTCCCTCGTACAATTGCCTTTATGCCTTTAGCTTACAATGAGGAACATTATCAGAAAACATCCTATAAATAAGGGTTCCCAAAAATCTTATTTTCAGTATCAGGCTTATCAGTCTCTTAAACATTGCATTGTGGTTCTTAAAGTTGACTCATTTGCCTTATCGTCTTCAGGCAAAACTTAGAGCCACGTTTGCAGCCTTCCTTCAGCAACCAGATAGGACCCCCCCGTGTGTGTGTGTGTGTGTGTGTTTTCTGCCTTTATTTCCCTACACAATTTATTTTATACTTCTGGGCTGCATGTACATTTCAAACTACCTAAATCCCTCCGGTCATGGAAGCAAAATATAAGTAAATAGACCCATTATATGCATACATTTATACCGACATACATGTGATTATACATGTGTGCTAGACCCTTAGCACCCTAATTCATTGTTTCCAGTATCTTTCTCAGTCACCCTAGCACCATGGCCTATTACTTTGCTTTACATAACAAATCAGTCATAACTGAGGTGTCAGTGTCATAAGACAAATATTTAGACCTATACAGAGTATTGGGTTTTTGAACACTTCTCCTACTGATATGTAGCTGTTGCTGATACTGATAGGCAGAGCAAAGATCTGGCCTGCATTGTGGCAACTGTAATGGTTTCCAGTGTGAATGTGGCATTTTTATGAATATTATACAAATTTTAAGAAAAATTCCAGTGATATACGAGCAAAATACTGTTGCTCTGACTTCATGCAATGGAAACTTCTAACATGCTACTATCAACTCTCTCACTAAGTGACATACATTTTACCCACATGCTACTTAAAGGCACAAGTAAGTACTATGTTTAATTATCCAGCATAGAAATAGGGATGTCATAGAAAGACTGAATTCAGAATTTCCAAACCAATCTTGCTCCTTCTCATAAGAAAAAAAACTCTGAATGGTTTGCACTTTTCTTCCTTTATCCTTATCAATTAACTCTTTGCAGTACTGAATACTTACTAGGTATGTGTCTTTTTACCGTGAAAAAGGCAAGAAAAAATGCATTGTACATACCTCAATAAATGTATAATCTTCTTTGTTGGAGACAAGACTTATATGAATGTAAAATGACAGCTTCCAAAGGCAGTCAAGTGAGTGGTGCAATCTAACATGTTCTATCAGGTGTTTGGGATGGGGAAAGATGGGAACTGATCACAACAGCCAGCTGGGCAGGTTTGCAGAAGCAGTGGTCTTCAAAGGATCCTCAAAGCAGAAGAGAAGGATACAGTTCTCAACAGAGGGAAGGCAAGAGCAAAGAGGCAGACATGGGAATATCCTGTTTCAGGAGACAGTGGACAGGTCAATCTGGCAGAAGTACACTCAAGTGGAGATGCTAATGAGCAGTGGAACCACAAAATAGGCAGGAGGGAAATGAAAGACCAAAGAGATGACTATGAAAATCCTACCCCTTCAATAATTCACCCTTGAACAACCAAATGTCATCATTGCTCTATCAATGGTTTTTAGCCTCAGGAGGAAAATAAGAGCCAATTTGCAGTTTTCAGTGATACGGTAAAAGAAGGTGGGATCATGACAGCAGTTGTCATCCAACACATGGTAACGAACTGTTTTAAATCTTCATCTTTGTACTATATACTTTTCAAAATTCTGTCTTACGCATATTTTTTAATCCTCAGACAAATCCTTGGAGGTAGGGAAGGCAGGTATTTATTATCTTAATATGATAGGAAGAACACTGAGTAGGAAGAATTCATATGGCCTTGACTCATTCATGTTCACATGGGCAATGGTGGACCAAAGCAGCAAACACAGGTTCATACTCACAGCTTAATTATTTTCCCATTGCACCACACTGTCTTGAATTGCTGCTAATTCACTTTCATACATTTTGAGCTCAGAGTCTACTGTCATTGACTTTGGAATTTCCTCTTTAAATACCACATCTAAGAAACACACTAATTACAGGAGGGAGAATGGTTTTTTCAGAACTTTTGATTTTGAAGGAAATATGTGATAATTAAGAAAGATTGTTCATATGAACAGACATTTCGCCAAAGAAGACATACAGATGGCCAACAGACACATGAACGGATGCTCAACATCACTCATCATCAGGGAAATGCGAATCAAAACCCACAATGAGAGATCACCTCACACCTGTCAGGCTATAATCAAAAACTCAAGAAACAAAAAGTGTTGGTCAGGATGTGGAGACAAAGGAACACCTGCACACTGTTGGTAAGAATGCAAACTGTACAGCTACCAGTTTGTGAAAAACAGTATGGAGTTTCCTACAAAAATTAACATATGATCCAGTAATTGCACTACTGAGTATTTACCCAAAGAATATGAAGACACTAATTCAAAGGAATACGTGCACCCCTATGTTTATTGCAGCATTATTTATAATAGCCAATTTATGGAAGCAGCCCAAGGGCCCAACAATAGATTAATGGATAAAGATGTGGAATATATATACAATGGAATATTATTCAGCCATAAAAAGGATGAAAGCTTGCCATTTGCAACAACATGGGTGGATCTAGTGGGTATAATGTTAAGTGAAATAAGTCAGTCAGAGAAAGACAAATATCATATGATTTTACTCATATGTGGAATTTAAGAAAAAAAGCAAATGAGCAAATGTGGGAAAAAAAGAAGACGAGAAAACCAAAAAACAGACTCAACTCTAGAGACCAAATGAATCATTACCAGAGGGGAGGTAAGTGGGGGGGATGGGTGAAATAAGTAAAGGGGATTAAGAGTACGCTTTTCCTAATGAGCACTGAGTAACGTACAGAATTGTTGAATTACTATATTGTACAGCTGTAACTAATATAACACTGTATGTTAACTATATTGGAATTAAATTTTTAAAAAAAGAAGGATTGATCATTTTTTCTGTCTTCCTGAATTTTACAACTTTAGGAGACATGCTTCTTCATTTGGGCTAATTTGGATTCTATTCTGCCCAAAGAAAAAGGATAGACTGTTTGACATCCTGGGGGCATTGTAAGCTGCAATGATTCTGTGATTCTTTCCTCTAACAGTTGGCTTGGATGACATTGTCAGGAGTCCAAATCTCTTATTTAAAGTGCATCAGAAAGAAATGCATCTGGAAGTAAGCAATGTGTATATGTGGAATAACAATGTAAATATTTTATAGACTGCAGCACAACGAATTAAATACTTTTGTTTGGACAAATGAATTCCATCTTCAAAGCCACTGCAAAGCAGCTTATGCACTGGGTATGATAATTTTACAAATAACTGAGCATAGTGTGGTGTTCATGTAATTCTGCATTTCTCCAAAATCTTAGCATCTTCTCAGTACTGTTGGGAGCAGCCTTACCTGTTGTTCTTAGGGAAATTCTTTTCTCTTGGCAGCCTGATAGATTATGCACCTCATCTATTTCAGTAAGTAACTAATTGAGTCATATCTGTTTGTTCTTTCTGAGCTGTTATGCTTCCATCTGCCTTTACTCTCTGAGAAGTGTCCAGCTACTACTTCCCCACCTCAGAGCAATGACCCATTTGATTATAACCCAGTTCCCAAAGGTGCCCTTATTGACCAATACCATCATCCCCTGGAGTTCATTTTCCAGTCCTTACTTCAGACTTTGACCCATGGTGCTCTCAGACCCGGATGCCAGACATGTTTTAGAGACCAGGAATAACTAGCAGAAAGTTAAGATAGTCTACCCTATGTCTGCTCTCACTACTAATAGTCAACATAGCCCTGGAAGTCTTAGCTAGAGACAAGAAAGAAAAAGAAATAAAAGGCATCTAAATCAGAAAGGGAGAAGTAAAAATACCTCTTCTTGCAGACGTCATGATCTTACACAATAAATATCCTAAGACTGTACCCAAAAAAAATGTTTAGAACTAATAAATTCAGTAAATTTGCAGTGTACAAAATCAACGTATAAAAATCAGTTGTATTTCTTTTTTCTGTAATTAAAATTTATTTTTTTAAATTTTAATTCCAGCATAGTTCACATACAGTGTTTTATTAGTTTCAGATGCATAATACAGTGATTCAACAATTCCATACATCACCCAATGCTCATCACAAGTGCACTTCTTAATCTCCATTCACCTATTTCACCATCCCCCCACCAACCTCCCCTCTGGTAACCATAAGTTTGTTCTATAGAGTTAAGAGTTTGTTTCTTGGTTTGTCTCTTTCTCTCTCTTTATTTTCTTTTGCTTGTTTGTTTTGTGTATTAAATTGCACATATAAGCGAAATCGTATAATATTTATCTTTCTCTAAGTAACTTATTTCACTTAGCATTATACTCTCTAGCTCCATCCATATCATTGCAAATGGCAAGATTTCATTCTTTTTTATGGGTGGATAATATTCTATTGTATGTATATAACACATCTTCTTTATCCATATCAAAATCCCAGTGGCATTTTACGGAAATAGAAAAAATATTCTAAAATTCATATGGAACCACCAAAGACCCCAAACTGCCAAAACCATCTTGAGAAAAAACAAATCCAGAGGCTTGAAATCACTTCCTGATTTCAAACTATACTACAGGGTTAGAGTAATTAAAAGTTTTTGTGGGTTTTTTTTAATTTTTTTTATTATGATATGTTAGTCACCATACAGTATATCATTAGTTTTTGATGTAGTGTTCCATGATTCATTGTTTGCTTGTAACACCCAGTGCTCCATGCAATATGTGCCCTCCTTAATACCCATCAGTGGACTAACCCATCCTGCCACCACCCCCCCTACTAAAACCGTCAGTTTGTTTCCCAGAGTCCATAGTCTCTCATGGTTCATCTCGACCTCTGTTTCCCGTCGCCTTCATTTTTCCCTTCCTTCTCCTAAAAGTTTTGTACAGACATAAAAACAAATACAGAGACCAATGGAACAGAAACAAGAGCCCAGAAGCCCACACATATACAGTTAACTAATATTTGACAAGGAAGCAAAAAATACTCAATGGGGGAAAGATAATCTCTAAATTTAATGGTGCTGGGAAAACTGGATAACCACATGCAAAAAGGTTGAAATGAGACCCCTTCCTTACACCACACACAAAAATTCAAAATGGATTGAAGATTTAAATGTAAGACCCGAAGCCATAAAACTCCTAGGAGAAAACTTGGGGGGAAAGCCCCTTGACATTGGTCTTGGCAATGGTTTCTTGAATATGGCACCAAAAGCACAAACAACAATAGCAGAAGTAAATAAGTAGGACTATGTCAAACTAAAAAGCTTTTGTATAGCAAAAGGAACAATTAACAGAATGAAAATGTGACCTATGGAATGGGAGAAGATATCTGTAAAGCATATATCTGATAAGGGGTTAATTTCCAAAATATATAAGGAACTCATACAAGTCAATAGCAAAATAATAAATAATCAAATTTTAAAATGGGCAAAGGATATGAATAGACATTTTTCCAAAGAAAACATACAAATGGTGAACAAGTACATAAAAGTTGCTCAGTATCACTAATCATCAGAGAAAAGCAAATCCAAATCACAATGAGATAATACCTCACACCTGTTAGAATAGCTATTAACACACACACACACACACACACACACACACACACAGATTGCAAGTGCTGGCAAATATATGGGTGAAAGGGAATCCTGGTGCACTGTTGATGGGAATGTGAATTGGTGCAGCCACTGTAGAAAACAGTACGGAGATTCCTCAAAAAATTAAAAAGACAACTACCAAATGATCCAGGAATTCTACTTCTGGTATATAACTGAAGGAAATAAAATCACTATCTCAAAGAGGTCTCTGCATCCCCATATTCATTGCAATATTATTTACAAAACATGGAAATAATCTAAGCATCCATCAATGGATGAATCAATAAAGAAAATATATATATATACACACACATATTTATATAATATTATATACATATACATGTGATAGAATATGATGTAGCCATAAAAAATGAAGAAATCCAGTTATTTGTAGTAATCCATGTTAGTTTCCTGAGAAGGTGAGGGGTAGAGGACCCGAAGACCACATGGAGGCACTGGGCTTCAATAAAAGGAGGCAAAGATGTGGCTAGGTACAGCAAGGTATAAGAGTTTCCCTCCAGTAATTCTTTTTTCTCTGGAAAGTGAAAGACAATGGTGGGGACTCGGATAGGAGGTCACGTTAGAAATAAGTAAAAATTTGGAAGCAAGTAGAAGGTAACTGGGCAACAACATGGGAAGGAGAGGCTAGGAAGACCAGAGAACAGAATGCACGAACATGAAGGTCCTCAGTCTTTTTTCCCTCCTCTTCCCAACTTTATTGAGATTTAATTGACATATAACATTGTGTGAGTTTAAAGTGTATAATGCGATAATTTGATATACATACGTATTGCAAAATGATTACCACAGTAAGATTAGTTATCCCATGGGAGGAGGTTAAGATGGCGGAGGACTAGGGGACCCCTTTTTCAGCCGGTCCCCTGAGTTGAGCTGGATAGGTACCAGACCAGAAGGAACATCCACGGAATCAGCCTGAGATGCAGGAAGATACATCTGGATCTCTACAAATGAACATCTCCAGCGCTGAGTATCGAGGTACGAAGCGGGGAGCCGTGAAACCGCGCACAGATATCGGAAGCTAAACAGAAGGGGGAGGGAGCCGCCGTGTCAGGGCGCCGGGAAGCGGTAGCCACCTGCAAGGGGGAGTGGACAGACCGCGGACCCGCACGCTTGAGACAGCAGGCTGAGAAGGGAGCTCCGGGAGCGCACGCGGGACGGCTGGCGGTTGGCGGGCCACCTGCACGGGGGAGCAGGCGGACTCGCAGTCAGCACCCGCGAGACACCAGACTGAGACGGGGAGCTCCGGGAGCCCGTGCGGGGCAGCTGGCGACTGGTGGCTGGCGGGGTTGGAAACACAAAGGACAGAGACGCGCCGGGGTGAGGGCTGGGACGCCGGGTGTGGGGCGCACAGCCCGGGATGCTACAGGGTTGAGCAGCACCAACAGAAACAGAGTTAAAGTGGCCAGAACATCAGTGGAGAACGATCCGCGATCCCTCTGTTCTGAGACAGAGGCTGAATTTCAGCCGCTGCTGCTCTCTCAGAAGAGGCATAGCAAACCGCCAGGGAAAGCCGCCAGAGAACAAAAGCCCGGAAATACCGGCTCACAGGGTGCCCATCCCCATCCCCCCTCGCAAGGGACACAGAGACTCTACCCAAACAGGGTTTTCTGAGTACCTGCAGGCAGGCCCCTCCCCCAGAAGGCAGGCTGAAAAATCAAGAAGCCCACAACCCGGAGCGCCTGAGTGGCGCAGTCACCAAGCACCTGTCTTCGGATTAGGGTGTGATCACAACGCTCCGTAAGGAGTCCTTCATCGGGCTTCTCCACCGGGAACCTGCTTCTTCCTCTCCCACTCCTCTGCTTGGGTTCCCTTTCTTGCTGACTGTCTCTCTCTCTCTCAAATAAATAAATAAACTCTTTAAGGAAGAAGCCCACATCCCTAAGATCTCTATAAAACAAGGGCGCACGGCCTGGGTCCCAGTCAACACTTGGGNCTCTCAAATAAATAAATAAAATCTTTAAGGAAGAAGCCCACATCCCTAAGATCTCTATAAAACAAGGGCGCACGGCCTGGGTCCCAGTCAACAACTAAGGCTCTGGACAACCCCACAATCCCTCTTCATCAGAATGACGAGATGGAGAAGTACCCCCAGCAAAGAAAAGATAATGAGTCTGTGGCCTCTGCCACAGAATTGGCCTCGGCCACAGAATTAATACATATGGATGTATCCCAATTATCAGAAATGGAATTCAGAGCAACAATGGTCAAGATGATGAGTAAACTTGAAAAAAGCATCAGAGAAAGCGTTGCTGAGAATATAGAATCCCTAAGGGCAGAAATGAGAGCGAATCTGACAGAAATTAAAAATTCTATGAGCCAAATGCAGTCAAAACTAGAGGCTCTGACGGCCAGGGTCACCGAGGCAGAGGAACGCGTTAGCGAATTGGAGGATGGGTTAGTAGAAGAAAAAACGAAAATAGAAGCTGGTCTTAAAAAAATCCACGCCCACGAATGTAGATTACGGGAGATTACTGACTCTATGAAACGATCCAATGTCAGAATCATCGGCATCCCTGAAGGGGTGGAGAAAAACAGAGGTCTAGAAGAGATATTTGAACAAATTGTAGCTGAAAACTTCCCTAATCTAGCAAGGGAAACAAGCATTCGTGTCCAAGAGGCAGAGAGGACCCCATCCAAGCTCAACCAGGACAAACCTACGCCACGGCATGTCATAGTGCAATTCGCAAATATTAGATCCAAGGATACAGTATTGAAAGCGGCCAGGGCAAAGAAATTTCTCACGTACCAAGGCAAAGGTATCAGGATTACGTCAGACCTGTCTACAGAGACCTGGAATGAGAGAAAGGCTTGGGGGGGCATTTTTAAAGCTCTTTCAGAGAAAAACATGCAGCCAAGGATCCTTTATCCAGCAAAGCTGTCATTCAGAATTGATGGAGAAATAAAGACGTTCCAAAATCGCCAATCATTAACCAATTTCGTAACCACGAAACCAGCCCTACAGGAGATATTAAGGGGGGCTCTATAAAGGTAAAAAGGCCCCAAGAGTGATACAGAGCAGCAAGTCACAACCGATACAAAGACTTTAAAGAGAAATGGCATCATTAAAATCATATCTGTCAATAATCTCTATCAATCTAAATGGCTTAAACTCTCCCATAAAACGCCACAGGGTTGCAGATTGGATAAAAAGACATGACCCATCCATTTGCTGTCTACAAGAGACTCATTTTGAACCCAAAGATGCATTCAGACTTAGAGTAAGGGGATGGAGTACCATCTTCCACGCAAATGGACCTCAAAAGAAAGCTGGAGTAGCAATTCTCATATCAGATAGACTGGATTTTAAACTAGAGGCCATAGAGAGAGATACAGAAGGGCACTATATTATTCTTAAAGGAAGTATTCAACAAGTGGATATGACAATTATTAATATATATGCCCCCAACAGGGGAGCAGCAAGATACACAAGCCAACTCTTAACCAAAATAAAGAGACATATAGATAAGAACACAGTAATAGTAGGGGACCTCAACACCCCACTATCAGAAATAGACAGAACACCCTGGCAAAAACTAAGCAAAGAATCAAAGGCTTTGAATGCCATACTCGACGAGTTGGACCTCATAGATATATATAGAACACTACACCCCAGAACCAAAGAATACTCATTCTATTCAAATGCCCATGGAACATTCTCAAGAATAGATCATGCTCTGGGACACAAAACAGGTCTCAGCCAATACCAAAAGATTGAAATTATCCCCTGCATATTCTCAGACCACAACGCTCTGAAATTGGAACTCAACCACAAGGAAAAACCTGGAAGAAACTCAAACACTTGGAGGCTAAGAACCATCCTGCTCAAGAATGACTCGATAAACCAGGAAATCAAAAAACAAATTAAACAATTTATGGAGACCAACGAGAATGAATACACAACGGTCCAAAACCTATGGGATACTGCAAAGGCAGTCCTAAGGGGGAAATACATAGCCATCCAAGCCTCACTCAAAAGAATAGAAAAATCTAAAATGCAGTTTCTATATTCTCACCTCAAGAAACTGGAACAGCAACAGAGGGACAGGCCTAACCCACTGACAAGGAAGGAGTTGACCAAGATTAGAGCAGAAATCAATGAATTAGAAACCAGAAGCACAGTAGAGCAGATCAACAGGACTAGAAGCTGGTTCTTTGAGAGAATCCATAAAATTGATAGACCACTGGCAAAACTTGTCCAAAAACAAAGAGAAAGGACTGAGATTATTAAAATTATGACTGAAAAGGGAGAGGTCACGACCAGCACCATTGAAATTGCAAGGATTATTAGAAACTTTTATCAACAGCTATATGCCAAAAAACTAAACAATCTGGAAGAGATGGAGGCCTTCCTGGAAACCTATAAACTACCAAGACTGAAACAGGAAGAAATAGATTTCTTAAATAGGCCAATTAACTATGAAGAAATTGAGTCAGTGATAAACAACCTTCCAAATAATAAAACTCCAGGCCCAGACGGTTTTCCTGGGGAATTCTACCAAACATTCAAAGAAGAAATAATACCTATTCTCCTAAAGCTATTTCAAAAAATAGAAACAGAAGGAAAGCTACCAAACTCATTCTATGAGGCTAATATTACCTTGATCCCCAAACCAGGCAAAGACCCCCTCAAAAAGGAGAATTACAGACCGATTTCTCTAATGAATATGGATGCCAAAATCCTCAACAAGATCCTTGCTAATAGAATCCAACAGTACATTAAAAGGATTATCCATCATGACCAAGTGGGATTCATACCTGGGATGCAAGCATGGTTCAACACTCGCAAATCAATCAATGTGATACATCATATCAACAAGAAAAGACTCAAGAACCATATGATCCTCTCAATTGATGCAGAAAAAGCATTTGACAAAATACAGCATCCTTTCCTGATTAAAACCCTTCAGAGTGTAGGAATAGAGGGTACATTTCTCAATCTCATAAAAGCCATCTATGAAAAGCCTACTGCAAGCATTATTCTCAATGGGGAAAAGCTGGAAGCCTTTCCCTTAAGATCAGGAACACGACAAGGATGCCCACTCTCGCCACTATTATTCAACATAGTACTAGAAGTCCTTGCAACAGCAATCAGAAGACAAAAAGGGATCAAAGGTATCCAAATCGGCAAAGAAGAAGTCAAACTGTCTCTCTTTGCAGATGACATGATACTCTATATGGAAAACCCAAAGGAATCCACTCCCAAACTATTAGAAGTTATAGAACAATTCAGTAAGGTGGCAGGATACAAAATCAATGCCCAGAAATCAGTTGCATTTCTATACACGAATAACGAGACTGAAGAAAGAGAAATTAGGGAATCCATCCCATTTACAATAACACCAAAAACCATACGTTACCTTGGAATTAACTTAACCAGAGACGTAAAGGACCTATATCCTAGAAACTATAGATCACTTTTGAAAGATATTGAGGAAGACATAAAAAGATGGAAAAATATTCCATGCTCATGGATTGGAAGAATTAACATAGTTAAAATGTCCATACTACCCAGAGCAATCTACACTTTCAATGCTATCCCGATCAAAATACCGAGGACATTTTTCAAAGAACTGGAACAAATAGTCCTTAAATTTGTATGGAACCAGAAAAGGCCCCGAATCTCCAAGGAACTGTTGAAAAGGAAAAACAAAGCTGGGGGCATCACAATGCCGGATTTCGAGCTGTACTACAAAGCTGTGATCACAAAGACAGCATGGTACTGGCACAAAAACAGACACATCGACCAATGGAACAGAATAGAGAACCCAGAAATGGACCCTCGGCTCTTTGGGCAACTAATCTTTGATAAAGCAGGAAAAAACATCCGGTGGAAAAAAGACAGTCTCTTCAATAAATGGTGCTGGGAAAATTGGACAGCTACATGCAAAAGAATGAAACTTGACCACTCTCTCACACCATACACAAAAATAAACTCCAAATGGATGAAAGACCTCAATGTGAGACAGGAATCCATCAAAATTCTAGAGGAGAACATAGGCAACAACTTCTATGACATCGGCCAGAGCAACCTTTTTCACGACACATCGCCAAAGGCAAGAGAAATAAAAGATAAAATGAACTTATGGGACTTTATCAGGATAAAGAGCTTCTGCACAGCCAAGGAAACAGTCAAAAAAACTAAGAGACAGCCCACGGAATGGGAGAATATATTTGCAAAGGACACCACAGATAAAGGACTGGTATCCAAGATCTACAAAGAACTTCTCAAACTCAATACACGAGAAACAAATAAACAAATCATAAAATGGGCAGAAGATATGAACAGACACTTTTCCAATGAAGACATACAAATGGCTAACAGACACATGAAAAAATGTTCAAAATCATTAGCCATCAGGGAAATTCAAATCAAAACCACACTGAGATACCACCTTACGCCAGTTAGAATGGCAAAGATAGACAAGGCAAGAAACAACAATTGTTGGAGAGGATGTGGAGAAAGGGGATCCCTCCTACATTGTTGGTGGGAATGCAAGTTGGTACAGCCACTCTGGAAAACAGTGTGGAGGTCCCTTAAAAAGTTAAAAATTGAACTACCCTATGACCCAGCCATTGCACTACTGGGTGTTTACCCCAAAGATACAGACGTAGTAAAGAGAAGGGCCATATGCACCCCAATGTTCATAGCTGCATTGTCCACAATAGCCAAATCATGGAAGGAGCCGAGATGCCCTTCAACAGATGACTGGATTAAGAAGCTGTGGTCCATATATACAATGGAATATTACTCAGCTATCAGAAAGAACGAATTCTCAACATTTGCTGCAACATGGACGGCACTGGAGGAGATAATGCTAAGTGAAATAAGTCAAGCAGAGAAAGACAATTATCATATGATTTCTCTCATCTATGGAACATAAGAACTAGGATGATCGGTAGGGGAAGAAAGGGATAAAGAAAAGGGGGGTAATCAGAAGGGGGAATGAAACATGAGAGACTATGGACTATGAGAAACAAACTGAAGACTTCAGAGGGGAGGGGGTGGGGGAATGGGATAGACTGGTGATGGGTAGTAAGGAGGGCACGTATTGCATGGTGCACTGGGTGTTATACGCAACTAATGAAGCATCAAACTTTACATCGGAATCTGGGGATGTACTGTATGGTGATTAACATAATATAATAAAATAAAAAAAAGATTAGTTATCCCATGTATTACCTTGCATAGTTACCTTCCTGTGTTTGTGTGTGGTAAGAACTTTTAAGTCTTATTCTCTGAGCATCTGTCAAGTATACAACACAGTATTGTTAACTAGAGTCACCATGCTGAACATTACATCCCCAGAACTTACTCATTTTATAACTGGACTTTTGTACACTTTGATCAACATCTGCCTATTTATTCTACATACTCACCATCACTTGCTATTGTCCAAACTTTAAATTTTGCCATACTGAAGGGTATGAATTTATATATCTTTTATATATTTTCATTTTTAAATTGTGTTAAAATTATAATGAAATATGTATAACAAAATTTACCATCCGCATCATTTTTAGTGGACAGCTCAGTGGCATCAAGTACCTTCACATCTCTANGCTCAGTGGCATCAAGTACCTTCACATCTCTATGCAACCATCACCACTATCCATCTCCAGAACTCATTTTATCTTGTGAAATTGACGCTCTGCACCTGTTAAGCAATAACTCCTGATTCTTGCCTCCTTCTAGCCCCTGGCAATCCCTGCACTCTCTGTATTAATTGACTGTTCAAGGTACTTCATAGAAATGGAAGCATATGCTATTTGTCTTTTTTGTGACTGGCTCATTTAGAAATGGAAGCGTATGCTATTTTGTCTTTTTTGTGACTGGCTTATTTCACTCAGCATAATGTCCTTCATTCACGTTGTAGCATGTGTCAGAATTTCCTTTTTTTATGGCTAAATAAAATTCAACAGTATGTATATACAACATCTTATATATTTATATATTCATCTCATTCAGCTTATATATTCATCTGTTGATGGACACTTGGATTTTTGGCCGTTGTGACTAATGCTGTTATAAACATGGCTATACAAATATCTCTTTGGGATCCTGCTTTCAATTCTTTTGGGGAAATATTCAGAAGTTGAATTGCTGGATCATATGATAATTCCATTTTTAATTTTTAAATAAACCACATACTATTTGGCTGTACCATTTTATATTCCCACCAACAATGTACAAGAGTCCTAATTTTTCCACATTCTTACTAACATTTGTTATTTTCTGTTTTGGTTTTCTTTTGTTTGTTTTTATAGTAGTTATTTTATTAGATGTGAGGTGAGATATTTCATTGTATTTTAATTTTTATTTCTTTAATTATTAGTAAAGTTGAAAATCTTTCCATATTGACCATTCTTTTAGTGAATAACTGCAAGTCTTTGCCCATTTTTAGTTTCAGCTGTACCATGCATATTGATTTGCAATTCTTTTTATATGCTGGATATTAATCCAGTTATATTGCTATAAATTTCTTCTCTCAGCTTGTAGCTTAATTTCACTTTCTTTATACTACATTTTTATGGCAGAAATTTTTAATTTTATTTTTTTAAATTTTTTTTATTATGATATGTTAGTCACCATACAGTACATCAGTAGTTTTTGATGTAGTGTTCCATGATTCATTGTTTGCATATAACATCCTGTGCTCCATGCAATACATGCCCTCCTTAATACATATCACCGGGCTAGCCCATCCCCCCACCCCCTCCCCTCTAAAACCCTCAGTTTGTTTCCCAGAGTCCATAGTCTCTCGTAGTTTGTCTCCCCCTCTTAATTCCCCCCCTTCATTTTTCCCTTCCTTCTCCTAATTTTAAAAAATACAATTTAATGAATATTTTTCTTAGTACAAAATTATAGTTCTGAATTGTTTGGAAAAACTTTCCTAGCCAAGATCCAAAAAACAAGGTATCTTAAAGTATTTTAGATTGTCTTCAAAAAGTTTTATAATTTTAACTTTCATATCTAAATCTTTGCTTTATCTGTAATGAATTTCGTTTATGACATGAAGTAGAGATTCAATCTCATTTTTATGCATATGGATATTACATTGTCCAAGCAATCCTTATTGAAAAGACCTTAGTTTCTCCCAATGTGCTACTTTGAAACTCTGTTATGCATCAAATGTAAATATACATGTGGGTTTGTTTCTGCGCTCCCTCTTCCGTAGTACCGGCCTATGGTTTATTTTTTCTACACCTTGGCCAACTCTACAATATTACTTAATTACTATAGATTCATACCCATTCTTAACATCTTTCCTTTTTCAGTAGTGTCCCAGATTTTCTTGGACTTTTGCTTCTTCACATACATTATGTCAAATGCCATAAAAACAAAACAAAGCTGAACAAAACAAAACAAAACAAAAATCCCTCACAGAACTCTGAGACTTTTGTTTGCTTTGAATTGAAAGATCAATTTTGGGAAAATGGGCATTTTGATTATTCATCCACACACAAGTAGGTATCTCCACTTATTTAGGTTTTCCTTAACGTCTTTCAATTACAGTTGTATAATTTTCACCATAAAAGTCCTCAATAACATTATTGGATTCATTTGTAACCACTTATCTTTTTATGCTATTGCAAATGATATAATTTTTAAACAAACAATTTCTAGCTATTGCTGGAGTAGAGAAAAGCAATTAATTTTTTATGTTGATCTGTATTCGGCAAACTTGCTAAATTCTCATTTGGGTTTTCCAGGTTGGAAATACAGCATTTGCAAATAAGGACAATTCTGGTCTTTCTGTATTATCCTTACATCAGTATTTCTTTTTCTTGCTTTATCGTGCTATTAGGTTTCCAGTACATTGACTAGAAGCGGTGATTGGAATTGATTTTAACATTAGTCCATAAAACACAATATCCATATATGTATGATTATATGTGTAACATTCGTTTTATAGTCCATATATATACATATATATATAACTGTATAATCTTTTATTTATTTTTTAAAGACTTTAATTATTTATTTATTTGACAGAGAGAGAGAAAGCACAAGCAGGGGAAGCAGCAGAGGGAGAGGGAGGAGCAGACTCCCCAATGAGCAGGGAGCCCAATGCAGAACTCAATCCCAGGACCCTGGCATCATGACCTGAGCTGAAGGCAGACGCTTAATGACTGAGCCATCCAGGCCACCCTGTATAATCTTTCAGAATATGTATTTTGTATATATGTATGATTTTATATATAATCTGTGTGTATATGTAAATATATATATAAATAAAGATTATACTTTGTTACATATATGCATTACTCTTTATATGCATATTACTCCTTATGAGGTTAAAAAAACTCCTAATATTAGTTTTCTTATGTTAGTTTCTTAATAATTTCTACAATGAGTGGACATTGGATTTTATTTATCAATTTTTTACATGTTTTGAGGTAATTATAGTATTTTCCTATTTGACTCTATTAATTTGGTGAATCTAATTATTTTTATTATTAAACAACGCTGGAATTCTTCAGATAGACCCAAGTTTACTAGTTTTGTTGTGCTATTATATTAGTTAGAATTTTTAATCTATATTTATAAATGAGATTGGCTTGTAGTTTTCCTTTCCCGTACTTGTCCTTGGCAGGCTTAGGTATCAAGGTTATGCCAGCTTCATAAGATGAGTTAGGGAGTCTTTATTCTTTTGTGTGGGTGTATTATGAATAGTTTTGCAAGATTGAAAAAATTTTTTATTGAGTTTTGGTGGTTCATTGGTAAAATCAACTAAGCCTGATGTTTTTTTTAGGGAAGGTTTTAACTATTAATTTGATAACCATTATGAGGTAATAGGATTAATCAAGGGGCCTAATTCTTTTGAATTAGTTTTAGAATATCTATACATACCCTAAGAAATCTAGATTTTCAAATTTGTTGGACTGAATTTGTGAATGGTATCTCCTTCTAGTGTTTTTAATTATGCAGAATTCCTAATTATACCCATTTTTATTCCAAATATTGTATATTATCACCTTCTCTCTCTTTTGATCAATTGCCCATAAGATTTGTCAATTTTGTTAGACTTTCCAAAGAACCAATTTTACATTTATTAATCCATTCTATGTATGTATCCTTTCTTTTTTATTAATTTCTGTTCTTCATTCCTTTTTGCATCTTGTACTTTCCATTAGAGTCATTTTTCTTCTTACTGAAGTACATTCTTTAGTACAGGTCCTCTGTCATTGAACTTACAGTTTTTGTTAGAAATTGTCTTTATGCCTATTCTTGAATGTATTCTAGATTAGCAGTTATTTTCTTTTGGCTTTCCAATGTCATATATATATATATATATATATATATATATATATATATATAGGCTCTTATTGCATTTGTTGAGAAGTCCAATGTTGGTCTTGTTGTTCTTTCAAAGGTAATATGTCTTTATCATAACAAGTGCCCTGCTTAATTGCCATCACCTGTTTAGCCCATCGTAAGTGGTGAATCACTANCTGACTTCGGCTCAGGTCATGATCTCAGGGTCCTGGGCCCAAGCCCCATGTCAGGCCCCACGCTCAGTGGGGAGTCTTCTTGTCTCTCTCCCTCTGCCCCTACCCCCAGCGCATGCTCTGTCTCTCTCTCAAAAAATAAAATAAAATCTAAAAAAATAATAAAGGTAATATGTCTTTTTTTTTCTTTTGATACGTTTACAATTTTCTCTGTCTTTAATGCTCTGAAATTTCCCTCTGGAGAGCCCAGGTGTGGATTTATTTTTGTTTATTCACTTTGTATAAGTTCTTAGGTATTTTGAGTATGTGGACTAATGTCCTTCATTAGCCTTTTTCTCTTCAGATGCTATTACTACCTCTTTCACCCCCTGCTCCTTCTGGAACTCTATTCTCTAAATTTCTTTACTTCTTTTCCATATTTTCCACCTTTTTGTCTTTCTGTGTTACAATTTAAATAATTTATATTACTCCACTTTCTCCCTTTATCTTAGTAATTTAGTACTTAGTGATTAATATATTATTTATTTATATATATAATATATATTTCAATTTCTCCCTTTATCTGAATAAATCCCACATCCTACATCTCTTATTTCATTTTATTTCTAGTTATTATGTTTTTTGATTCTAGGAATTTTATTAGTTCTTTCCAATCTGCTAAGTTACTTTTTAAATAAGTTTAGCCACTTATATAGGCAATTCCATACTTTTATATTTTTTGGCCAAAATAAGGCATAGTTCTTTTATAATCTGTGTCAAATAATTTTAATGTCTAAAATCTTTGTGAGTAGTTCCTATTGTTTGTCATTTTTCTCCTGATTCTCATTCATAATATCTTGGACCTTTTCTGTGCCTAATTGTGTTTTACTGTGCATTGTTCACTATCCTTACAAAAGGCAGCTGGGGGTGGGGGGATCCTTTGAGGCCTAGGATAAAGTGTATCTTCAGCCGGAAAGTATTTTTGTTTGTTTTTCCAGGATCTGGGAGCACTACCATCTAAGATCGACTTCAACCATGTTCGTTGCTTCAGGTTCTCTGGAGCACCTAGACAGCAGCAATGCCGGCTTCAAATACCTGCCAAGGTCATCTCGTATCCACAACCTCCCAGCCGTATTTGTTTGCCTTACCTCTGTTCCTCTTCCCACTTCGCCATCTGTGCCTCTTTCCTTGAGGTCAGACTTATGGCTAGGCTTACTTCTAGCTCCTCTTACTCTGATGTCATATCCTTTTGGATTGGATCTTTTTTTTAATAATATTTTTATATTACATTATGTTAGTCACCATACAGTACATCCCTGGTTTTTGATGCAAAGTTCGATGATTCATTACTTGCGTATAACACCCAGTGCACCATGCAATACGTGCCCTCCTTACTACCCATCACCAGCCTATCCCATTCCCCCAACCCCCTCCCCTCTGAAGCCCTCAGTTTGTTTCTCAGAGTCCATAGTCTCTCATGCTTCATTCCCCCTTCTGATTACCCCTCCTTTCTTTATCCCTTTCTTCTCCTACTGATCTTCCTAGTTCTTATGTTCCATAGATGAGAGAAACTATATGATAATTGTCTTTCTCTGCTTGACTTATTTCACTTAGCATTATCTCCTCCAGTGCCGTCCATGTTGAAGCAAATGTTGAGAAATCATTCTTTTTGATAGCTGAGTAATATTCCATTGTATATATGGACCACATCTTCTTAATCCAGGCATCTGTTGAAGGGCATCTCAGCTCCTTCCACGATTTAGCTATTGTGGACAATGCTGCTATGAACAATGGGGTGCATTTGGCCCTTCTCTTCACTATGTCTGTATCTTTGGGGTAAATACCCAGTAGTGCAATTGCTGGATCATAGGGTAGCTCAATTTTTAACTTTTTAAGGGACCCTCCACACTGTTTTCCAGAGTGGCTGTACCAACTTCCATTCCCACCAACAATGTAGGAGGGATCCCCTTTCTCCACATCCTCCCCAACAATTGTTATTTCTTGCCTTGTCAATTTTTGCCATTCTAACTGGCATAAGGTGGTATCAGTGTGGATTGCATCTTACCTAAATAGAGGGAAGGGTCCCCTGTTAGACAGACCTCCTACCAGAAGTGAGAATAAGTTCTTGACTCCTTCCCCTTCACCCCTTATGTTTGCCAAAACTGAAGTCCAGGATCAAGAATACTGTCAAAGCAACTTTGGAGTTCAGCTTATCTCTCTGTTTCTCTTAGATGTTTCCTGGTGTTGATTATTTATCTTGTCAGCAATTTTTGTTTTTAATGACACTTTTTTTATTGTAGCCAATTTTTTATTCTGTTTAATGGAAAAGTTGGTTCAAATAACTTAACATGCTTAGGAATTGGAATTAATCACCATCTCTTCTCTATTGCTCAAAGAACAGAATAAATGAATTTTTAAATGTCCCTTCAGGAAGGTTATTGCTCCTGAAAATCAATTCTGTAGAGACAGTATCTCTCAAAGGAAGAGGGAAAACAAATAAATAGGAGATAAATGAAGAAGTCTCTGATTTTGAATGTGGCCTTTTAATATGTGTGGTTAATAGGTGTCACTGGAAGAACAGAGAGGGGAGAACAAAGGGAGAAAAGAACAAAGAAAAAAATAGATACAAATAGATATATTCATCACTCACTTTAAAGTCTGATAGGAAACCAAATTTTTCAGTGGCCTTACACCATTATTTCGTACTGAAAGTGAATCACCATGCCTCAAATAAATGGACCACATCATAGCATGATTCTATCCCAGTACTCTGACTAAATGTAAAGTGCTTATGTAAAGCTTATTAAATGTGCTTGCAAATCTAGGATATTGACTTAAATTACAACAATGAAATGCAGGCAAGATAGATGGAAGAATTTCCTGGAAGTGAGTATTCTTAAACCAGAAAACACAAACATTTGGTGGAATTTCCTTCACAGATGGTAGTTAAGCCTTTCCATGATTCTATAATTCTTTCTCTCTGTATCCGTGTGTGTGTATATATATATATATATATATATATATACACACACACACACATAGTATATGTATAATATATGTGTGTATATATGTATATATATGTAATATATATAAAATATTACTATCAGTCTTCTCCTGCAGAAAGAATAGGAATGGGCAGGATGCCCCTGAAATTTCATTACAACCTAATGATTCTAGTAATCTAACTCTTTGGAAATCAATGGCTGAACCTCAATTCGGGTCAAAAGGAAATCTTCCTAAGAGGCTATGAGATTGTTTTTAATAGCTATGGGTAATGGAGGAAACCCCTGACATTGTCTTAAGCTCAAATTTCATTGTCACTAAGGCTGCTGCACCAAAATGGCATTTTAAAGAGTCTTAAAATAATTGCCTATTTGAACAAGTAGCCAAAATCAGCCTACATTCTGAGATTATCTGAGCTCCTTGGGTCTTTGACTTTATTATAATAGCATAGTGTCTCTTTTGCATATTATTGCTGGCATTTCCTTTTGGCAACATCTTCTTCATCCATCACTTCTTGGGTCTGCTATTGTTGGTGGGAAGGATTTTGGCTTTGATCAATGTGTTCTCTCCGCAAAAGGGAATAAGTGTTTTTGGACACCTGGAATATCTTTTCTCTGGAGACCAGAAGGCTTTACTACCAACATGTTGCAGTTTCAGTTTATAAATAGACTTGGAAAATCTCTGGGCTGGAGAGATTTTGCACAAACCTGTAAAATCTACATCCACCCCTTGAGACCTCAAGACCTTCTTTGGGATTGGTAACATCTACTATGCAGTTGTCCCTACCTTCCATCCCTTTTTTATCCAATCTGGCATACGACTATCAGATTCATATTCCTGAAGAAGTTCTGAGCAAGTCTTTTTCTTTTTTTTTTAAAGATTTTATTCATTTATTTGAGAGAGAGAGCAGGAGTGGGGGAGGAGGACACAGAAGGAGAAGGAGAAGCAGACTCCCCACTGAGCAGGAAGCCCACCTCAAGGAAGGGCTCAACCTCAGGATCCCGAGATCATGACCTGAGCTGAAGGCAGATGCTTAACTTACTGAGCCACACAGGCACCCGAAGTCTTTTTCTTAATTAAGAATATCTCTTGGCTTTATCCATTCATCTGACAGACCCTAAATTTAAATTCGTGTTCTGACAGTGTTTTTCGTTTGTGAATGTATTTTTAGAAAGCCTCAAAAATTAGAAAAAATAAATGTTATGAGTTAGACATTTAAAAAAGGAATATTTCTTGGCTATTTCTAACTTTTTGAGGTTCCATTCATCCAATCTTATTCCCCACTTCTGCTGTTTGCCCCCCCGCCCCCATCCACCACTCACTCAGGTCAGTTTTTCCACTGTCCTTCGTCCACACCATGTTCATCTTCATCTCCACCTTTGCTCTCTGAGATAGGGATGGGCACTGGCCCAGGACTTCCCTGATCCCTTCATCTTTCCCATGTCCATCTCTCCTCTCTACCTCCTGCACTGGCCCCCATTGCTGCCCTCATCAGAACCAGAGTTGCTGTCTTTGATTCTTAGTTATCATCCTGAGCAGTGCCTTAAAAATACTAGTCTGCAAAAGAATGCGGTAAATATTTACCACCTCCTGCCATCTCTCTCTCATCCCCATTCCTCAGATATAATAATAGCAGCATTTGTTACATATTTTAATTGTTTCCTTTAATACTTGCCACATCTGGTTTTACTGAGGAAGAAAGCAAGATTCACGGAGGTTAATTTCTCCTCAGTCACTCAGCTGTGGAGTTGAGATTCAAATCCAGAAATGTCTGGCTCCAAAGCAATTACACTTTACAACTTTTTTATGACAGGAGATTTTACTCCTCTCAACCCCTTTTCTTTTCCTTCTTTCCAAGAGTCCCTAGTATATAAGTCAGTTATTTAAGATGCAATGTAGTATAAAACAAAGAGACAGGTTTTGGACTATGCAAAACTGAGTTGGAATTCTATCTTTAAAACTTAATAGTAGACTGGCTTTGGATAAATGACTTAACCTTTCTGTCCTTTGATTTTTCATCTCCTAAAATGAGGTCACAATGCTCTAGAACTGAACACAGGGCATGGCATATCATTGACATTCAGCAAATATATGTTGATTCATTTTCCCCTCTTTTTCTTCTTCATCTCCTTCTCTCTTTTTATTATTTTCTTTGGTTCTATCTCAAACTGATCAAAATATCAAAGGCTATTAGGGGACAACTGGGAAAAAGTTGAATACTATATATTTACTGGTGTAATAAAATGATTGTGATTTTTAGGTATATTAATTATTCCATAGTTGCATTTTTTAAATATTTTATTTATTTATTTGACAGAGATAGAGACAGCTAGCGAGAGAGGGAACACAAGCAGGGGGAGGGAGAGGAAGAAGCAGGCTCATAGCAGAGGAGCCTGATGTGGGGCTCGAACCCATAACGCCGAAGGCAGACGCTTAACCGCTGTGCCACCCAGGCGCCCCCATAGTTGCATTTTTTTAAAGAGTCTCCCCTCTTTGAAGATACTTTTTGAAGTACTTATGGAGGCAGTGATACGATGTCTAGGATTTGCTTCAATAAAATCCAGTGAAGTTGGGGGCTGGAGGACAGGAGTGTATAAAGGTATGGATGAAACCATATTGGTTTGAGTTGATAATTGTTGAGTTTGAGTGATGAGTACATGGGGATTCATTGTATTATCAGTCACTACATTTGTGTATGTTTGAAAATTTCCAAAATAAAACATTTTCCAAAATGTCCAATGCAGAAGGTTAAAGCCTCAGTGTCTTCCTCATCTTCACCAAAGTCCCCAATTCTCCCCAGTGACATTCTGGTCAGCTCTCCCCCTTGCTTTGCCCAGTACCTCCTGGGTTATTCCAGACTCATGCCGGCAGAGCACCACACTGCCTCAGCCCCCGCAGTTGGCATTTGGACAAAAATCTCTTCCTGACCCCAGATGGCATCACAGCTTCCTCAGTCTGATCCTGTCAGCATATTTTTTCCGAGCACCTGATTCCTGGTTATGGCAGCAATAAAACCAACCGAGATTGTTTGGCTGGCCCCCTCTGGAGCAGGTATTTCCCATTCTGACACTGTCAGCCATCTGAGCATGCTGCTTCCAAGAGCTCCAAAATAACAGCCGAGTAAGAATTTCACAGACTGCAGTGCATGCTTTTAGATTTCTGGCCAGGGTGTTCCTGAGGGATGGAGAGCCACTAGGGTAGAGAGCATACTAATATTACTGATTATCAATGGGAAAACTGGTGCAAATAGGCAATTTTATGGGCTACATTTTATTGGGAAGCTGGCATGAGCAGAGAAGAAAAAGCAAAGAACGAGCACAAGTGGAGTTTATTTGTTTTGGTCACTATATGGACTCTTTAGGTTAAATATACCTCAGACCACAGTCTGATTGAAGTGAAAGATAAAGGGCTGAGTTATGCCAGTTTTGTTGTTTTCCTAAGAAATAAAAAAACAAAAGAAAGAAGCAAGGTAAGTCAGACCAGGTCTGTGTGAGAGTTGAACCAGAGATCTCAGTGGGTGGCTCTCAGGCAGGCTTCACCAATGGGCTTTCGGGAGTCTATGGGTGTTTTCCGTGGCATCATAAATTTACTGGGTGTGTTGAGGACCTACCTTCTTTCACTGGCTGTGGTTTACTTTTCAGGCACCAAGATGAAATCCTAGTTTTCTTCATTCTATAATGATGTTTTCAAGAGGCAAGATTTGGAGAATAGCCTCTTTGATTATTTTTTCTGAGACAAGGATCCACCCTTGCTTCCAACATCATGTGTCATTTCAGACTTTAAAGTACTTCAAATCTCTTCTCTCATTTGAACCTCACATTCCATAAAGTGAGGAGATACCATCATCCCTATCTGACAACTGGGAAAGCTGAGGCTAAGTGACCTGGCAACAGCGTGAGTCATCCAAGGTCACACAGTCTCAGTGGAGCAGCTAGAACAAGAACCCAAATCTCTTGCCCTCTATAGCATGTTTTTCCTCTCACACCAGAATTACAGTCTTATGCTCAAAGCCATCATGATCTTCAAGGAAATGAGCCGGGAGAGTGGCTCAGATGTAGGTGACGTAGATTTCTATGAGGCTTGCCCACTGGGAGTCTTATCTGACAAAATCAGGCAACATTTGCCATTGTTAATCATACTACAGAACAAAGATGAGAACAGTAATGATAATGGCCCTAGATGACTCTGTCCCCTGTTGCAGTGCTGAGTGGAGCACATGCTTACCTTTCTGCATGGGAGTGACAAGCCTTCAATGCAGCAAAGATGCAATGACAACCTGGTATGTTTCTACCACTGAGCTGGCAATCACTGCACTTTCTCATTCAGTTGGATGCAGTTTTCCTGCTCCAAACTTTCCTCCCCCCCTTCACTTCCCCAGTTAATATACATTGAGTACCTACTCTGTGCCAGCACTGGGCTGGGCCATGAGGATACAATAATGAACACTACTTTCCATCTGGATACTACAATATGCTCATTTCCACTTTTGTCACTATGCCTGAAATGCCCACTTCCCTCCTTTGTGTAAATCCACTCCCTTCATTCTATTACAACATTGCTCAAAAGCAGCTTTCTCTGTGAAGCTCTTTCCTGCTTGCTTCTCCTACCAATTCAGGCCACTCCATTCCCAGAAGATTTCTGTCACTTTTGATTACAGGTGGCACAAATTTCATTTTCATGCTGAGTAAAAGAACTCAGCCATGGTGTTTTTTCAGGTTGTCTTCTTAATTCCATCACTACCATCTGAGTAGCCTTAGACAAATCACTTAAGATTCTGAGTCTCAGTTTCACCCGTTGGAAAATGGGGATGATAAAAAACTGTCTGATTTACACATAAACTTGTGGATATTGATGGCAATGGAAAAGTAGAGAGGACAATACGCACTCATTTTTTTAATATTTATAGAGTTTCTATTAAATCTAAGCCACTAATCTAGGCTCTAGATAGGATATAAATCTGTGCTACTAAAGGCTTACAGTAGGGACTTCTGGGTGGCTCAGTTGGTTAAAGGTCTTCCCTCAGCTCAGGTCATGATCTTGAGGTCCTGGAATCAAGCCCCATGTCAGGCTCCTTGCTCAACAGGGAGTCGGCTTCTCCCTCACCTTCTTTTTTTTTTTTTTTAAAGATTTTATTTATTTATTTGACAGAGAGAGACGGCCAGCGAGAGAGGGAACACAAGCAGGGGAGTGGGAGAGGAAGAAGCAGGCTCTTAGCAGAGGAGCCTGTTGCAGGGCTCGAACCCAGAACACTGGGATCACGCCCTGAGCTGAAGGCAGATGCTTAACCACTGCACTACCCAGGTGCCCCCTCCCTCACCTTCTACCCATTGCACATGTCTGTCTGTCTCTCTCTCTCAAATACATAAAATCTTTTTTTTTAAAGCTTACCATATAGTTTGGGAGTAAACACCAACACAAGACCATGAAGGATGCTACAAAAACTTAGAGGAGGGAGGAATAAACTCTGATTGGGAAGGTCAGGGATGGTATCATGAAATAGGTGGCACCTGTGCTAGACAGACAGTGAGAGACGAGTGTGACTTTGACATGTGGGGTGGTGGGGAGAGATGGAAAGACAATGTTTGCAGCAGGACCAACAAAAGCAAATGGCCAGGCTGGTGGAGGGAGTATGGTGCAAGACCCTAAGTAGCATTTGGTTTAGTATGGCTGAAGTGCAAGGGTGCATAAAGAAGAGGAGCCAAGATAAGTCCAGATGTGTGGATTTGCAACAGATGGCTAAATGCTGGATTTCAGAGTTTAGACTTTATTTGAGAACCATGTAGAACAATTGAAGCTATTTGAGTGTGGATATGCTCAAATACAAGGAGGCACTTGTGGAATATTCTTCTGGCAGAAAAGCAGAAGATGGCCTAGAAAGGATGCTATATAGGTACAAGTTATAAAGTGTAGTAACAGTCATTTGTTCCAATTAAGCCGTATTAATGTTAGTGGGTCTCCTTACTCTCTATCATCTCACAAGTCCCACATGCTCACTGTGGCATGTGATGGGGAGCTGTTGATCTTAACTGGCTGATGGTTGAGTTCCAGTTCCGTGTTTATCCATTCAAGTCCAGTTGCTGTGCAAGGTGTCTGAAGAGGACTGGTGGGAAGAAACCAAGCACCTCTAAGCAGAGGGTTGGTGTGTACCTTTCTTCCTTCCACTGTTGCTGTTCAGGTTTGACTAACAGACACTTGTAGCTTCATAGTCACTTACAAATAGAGATGGTAAAGACACCTGCTGGAAAGAACATCTGGCAAGGCTTTGAGCAGATGTTCCAGTCACTGGCATATGGAGCCTGGGACCCTGACTGGAATCTGAGCATTGGAATGCTGAGCCTTCCCTACTCTTTTATAACAGGGTCTTCTGACTCATTGTAAGATGGAATAATAAAAATTGCCCAATTTGCATATAAATCCACACGAGATCAGGAATGTTAGAGCATTCAGAGCCTCAGAGAATAGGAGCAGACATAGAGCAACAGTTCCTTGTTTGCACGTTTGTTGTCCCGGAGAAAGGGCATAGCACCTATGAACATTAGAAGCACTCATCAGTGGATGGTTACAGAAACAGTCTACTTTGTGTGCTGGATGCAGAAAACCGTAAAAAATTCTCATTCCTTATGTTATAATTCAGTATGAGGACTCCAAACTACCTTCAGTGCATCATAATAGCCTGGGTTTCGTCATCCCCTGATCAAATTTTGACTGGATGGAGGAGTATAAGGAGTACAGGTAACTAAGAAGTAGAGAGAGCAACTAGTGAAATGCACATAGACATATAAATGGTTATAAAATAATAAAAATAACTATCATTTACTGAGCCCCTACTATGTGTCAAGTACTCTGTTGATACTTAACAAATGTGACTTTATTGAATGTTTATAACATTTAATATGTATTTCTATTACCATTTTAAAGACAGGCAAACTAAGGCTCAGGAAGTTTGGCCATCATTCAATTTAATATTATATTAGAAAAGATGTGTTAAAGGGAGAAATTATACCATGAATGTCTCATAATAGGAGCAGTAACATTTCTGTTATATTATACCATGAATGTCGCATAATTGGGGCAGTAACCATTTCCCCAAAGGAAAAAAGGGAAAGAATCAGAAAATGAGATCAGAGGAGAACTAAGATGTATTGAGAAATATCCATGTGCCAGGCACATGTGCTATCTAGTTTAATTATTAGGTATTATCTCTACTTCATATAGGAATACACTCAAGTTTAAAGAGTTAAGTAATGGGGTGCTTGACTGGCTCAGTTGGTAAAGCACACAACTCTTGATCTCAGGGTCATGAGTTCCAGCCCCACACTGGCATGGAGCCTACTTAAACAAAAATTACAAAAAAAAAAGGAGTTAAGTAACCTGTGCAATGCTTATAATTCATAAGTGATAGAGTCTGGATTGAAATGGATTAAAGTTGAAATAGAATGTGCCAGAGATAGGAAAGAGACACTCTGTATCCCAGTGAATTCCTGAGTATTGTGATTTTAAAAATCAATCAAGTGTCTATTCAGAACCTGCTGCTAAGTTCTGAATCAAAAGAATTGCTGAGTCCATCATCCATACTTCCAGCTTGCTAGCAGGAAGTATTCATGTAGACCCTTGACTGTATGGCAGAAGTAGTGATGGACAAAGAGTTCTCCCAAGTAGCAGTTTGGAGCCCTTGAAAGTGGCCTGACATGGGACATGGATACAAGCAGGAAAGGGGAAGAGTGGCAAGAGCCTGAGATTTTGTCACTTGTGAAGGTAAAAAAGTAAAATTTATGATTAAATGCAAGTAGGAAGACCTGACCTATAGTAATCTGTACCATCCATTAATAATTGCAGTGTTGCAATGGAAAAGTTTAAAACTCTAAAAGGATGCTAAAGGATGGTCATCAAAAGCAGAAAGATATAATTGTCAACAGCTTCAGAGGAACTATTGGTGAAATTAATAAAAATTTTATCATTTTTGTAAAAATTTTATCTCTTATGATCTTGTTAAGAAAGTCAAACATAAAGTGAAGGATGGCATATTGTGCTATCAAAATATCAGAAAAATATCAAAAACAAAAAAAAATCTAAGCACTGGATCTGCTCTTAATTTATTTTCAGAGTAAATGTATAGTATTAATTATTCCCTGAGTATTATTAAATAGAAGATTAAGTAAATGTTTCTTCCTACTAATTGTTTCAACTTTCAAGATATAGTCCTAGCCCCAATATTTCCTCCATCAATTTCTCTGAGATTTTGAGCCCCTGTTGCAGTGGGTTTACTTTAAGTGGTCTTGTCCTGCTAAGTAAACACTCCTTGTGTGATGGTGGTGGGGTTTCAAGTCAGTTGGGGAAGAATAAATTACACAAACGGGGATGTCACCTCACATCATACACAAATTGATTAGAGTTAAATATTTTAGCCCCTAAAAGTCTTAGAGAAACTATAAGCAGACATTTTCGTAATCTTGTAGTAGAAAGGCCTTTCTAAGCAAGGCACAAAACCAGAGAGTTGTAAAAAAAAAATCAAGTATATCAAATGTCTATATGCAAAAGACCCATTATAAATAATGGTAGAAAAGCAAGCAGCAGTCTGGTCAAAAATATTGACAGCACACATAATAGACAAAGTACTGACATTGAAGAACTCAAAATTCAGAACAGAAACAAATAACCCAATTTAATTATACAAAAAGATGTGAAGAGAGAATTCACAAAGAAGGAAATCAAATGACTAATAACCATATGAATAGAGGCCCAAACTGACCAGTAATCAGGAAAATGCAAACTCAAATACTAGAATAGAATTGTTTTATCCCCATCTGAGTACCAAGAATTTTCAAATATTGAAAATATTTGGTGTTGTGAGGATATAGGAAATTAGATATTCCTATATACACTGGGAGGATATTAAATTTGACAAGCTTTTTTTGGATAGTAACCTGGCAGTATCTATTAAAACCTAAAATATGCACACGCTGTTAAGAAGCACTTTTACATTAGTTACTAGAGAAATTACTAAAAGTATGCATAAAGATGTACATCAATATAGGTAATGGCTTAAAATGTGAAACAGCCTAACAGGAGAAGGTCTAACCAGTATGGCACAACCATGCTATTGAATAGTATGTAGTTGTGAAAAAGAATGAGATGTTCCCCCATGTACAGACATGGAAAGATCCCCAAGACAAATTAAGTTTAAAAAGTAAGATGGAGTATGTTTTTTTTAAAGGATGTATTTTGTGTAAATATATGTAATAAATGCATATAGTAGAAGATGAAGGGATCTTTGCTCACCACCCTGTTCACAAGGGTTGTCTCTGGGGAGAGCGGCACAATAGAGGGGAAGTGGTGAAGGAGAAACTTTCACTTTTTACTTTACTTGCTTGGATAGCCTGGGATTCCCTAAAAACAGAGCCTGAGGTAAAGTTTACAGGGTAATGTTTCATGGTAGTGTGCAAGCCCAGGAAAGCACAAGTGAAGGATAGGGGAAGAGAGAAGGATACAAAGGGGTGCAATACACAAGTGGTATATTACCAAGCTGGTCAACCCCCCGCCCCAAACACACACCGTCTCTTTTCACAGTAAAGCAGAATGTCTCCAGAGAAATCATTTGAAACCACTGTGTCTGTTGGGGGAAGGAACGGTAAATGACATGTGTACGGGCTCCATCCACGCTATTGCTCACTGGTCAAAGCTTGTGCCACGGGGCATTAACTCCCTGAACCTTCAGGTTATGTTCTGTAGCCTTTCCAGGCAACTTCTAAAGAAACAGAACCTCTGTGAGTTTGGTTGGTTAGACCTCAGAGCTAGAGCTGTGGTGGCTGTCACTTTAGTAATGCAGCCTTTGAAGAGGGGATGAAGACAGCCAGTGGTGTCAGAAGATTCAGAGACTACGTCGGGATTTAATGGCTGTGGGAGTGCTGGGAGCCATCACTCTGGTCCTTCTGGTGGGGAAGCAGGGCCAGCGGCCAGAGCCCAAGCGCACAAGGAGTTCGTTAGATGCTGGAGGTGCATCAGTGGGACTAGTACAGAGCTTATGGATTTTTACTTTTTTTATTAGAGAGTATATTCAAATACAGCATGTATAATTTTTAAAAATTTAAGATATTGAAGCAGCACTAAAATATTAATGAAATAGACTTTTTAATATTTTAATTTGAAAATATGTTTCAAAATAATAGCAAATCTTGAGGAAGTAATAAAAGAGGCATTCTCACACGCAGTTGGAGAAGAGATAAACCTCTGTGGAAGTAATTAATTCAATATGCACCAGAAATCTTTACAGTGCTGACACACTACAATCCAGTGCAAAGATATTCATTGCAGCATTATTTGTAATAATAATAAATTACAAACAACCAAAATATCTAACAATCAGAATGATTAGATAATTAGTTTGTAGTCTCTGTGTATATTCTAAACAGCCATTAAAAGTCATGTTTATGGAGAATATTTGATGACTTTATTAAATGCTCGATAGATAATTTTAAGTGAGCAAATCAAGATATAACATGTACATACTATCAATACCTTCCCTACACACACACACACACACACACACACACACACACACACACAATAATGCTTCCCTTGAAAGCAAAGACCACTCCTTATGATCATATTTTTAATTCTTTACCTTCTGCTTGGTCCATAAAATGTGGTACTTATTAGCTTTTACAGAATGAATGAATACATTTCCCCAGATCCTTGGAAAAGAGAGGAAGAGAAAGTTCTTTGGGTTTGCTCTGGATAGTTTTCATCAGCTGAACCAGGAAGAAGCAGCTGTGGCCATTTGCTCCGTGAACAAGGGCCAAGGTGTACCCGGTGGCTTTGCATACCCAGAGTGATGAAGACGGGTATTTGCTCAATAAAAGTCTTGTTATAATCCCAGCCCTTCTCTTTCCACAGAGCTTTCCTTAAGGAACTTGAAGGATAACAAATTAGGAAGAAATACTCATATCGTGTTTGCCTTGAGATGGAAACCATGGATTTTTGCATCTGTTATACACACATTTTTAAATTTTCTTTTAGGAGAGGAAGTAAAATATAGCGTTGTTCTTCTAATTACTTCTGAAGTAGCATGAGATGATACACAAGGGAAAAGATATTTTGCAAATCACTGATCCACATTAAGAATTGTTTTGCCAGTTGCTAAAGCACCTTGTACATTGCAAGAGAGCAGAATAGCATCCTTTCTCCCATATTTATCATCAAGGAATTTGTTTTGAGGATGGCTTTTACTTTCCCAGGTTTTCCTGCAATATTCTTCATCACATCTTTCATCAAACTAAGTGGGGCTCAAATATGCTCTGGTGAAAACTTGTTTTATTGAAGTTTCATTTGTCAAAATGCAAAGTCTGGTCCCTCTTGGAATAAAGGAATTTCTGCCTTATTTAGTCAGATGTTTTCCTCCTTCACTTCTCATCTTTTCCCCATTGCTGCCAATTATATGAGGAAAGATGAGATGTGTTTCTTCTCCCAAACCCCATATCATCCCCAGTGGCTGTTGTATTTTAGCACAGCAGCTGGAGAGTTGCTGAAGTTTGGAAATGAGCAGTGAAGGAGCCCAAATGGCACATTCTTTGGAAGTCAGAGAATGGTTGCTGCTCACAGCCCTTCACCTCAGGCGGGACCACGTCTGGTGAAAGATTTGCTACACGACGCTTGGTCTGCAGACCACCAGCATGTGCATTTCCTGGGAGCGTGGGAATGCAGAATCTCAGCCTCACCTCAGACCTCCCAAATCAGAATCTGCATTTCAGAAATATTCCTGGGGTGCGGGGTCATCTACCTGCACCAGCCCAGTGCATGCATTCTAGCAACAGATGGCTGGAGCTGGGTGCCAGACCCCACCACTTTCTTGCATGTGACCCTGGGCAGGTTCCTGAGTTTTCTCATCTTTAGAATGAAAGTGATAATTGCATGCCTTCACCGTATTGTTGAGGAAGTAAATAAGAAAATGTATATAAAGTGCTTAGCATGGTGCCTGCGCAACATAGTTTCTGTAAGTGAAATTATTATTAATATTATTATTGTTACTATTATTATATCAGAATCTTAGCCACGGGAACATTATTCTACAAATTATACTTATCCTGGCATCAAACGTGATTTATTTGGTCAGGAGTAGGACTGGAAACAATATACACTACCATTGTATTCTTCCCCATTTAAGGGGGAAAAATTTTTGGTAAAAACAAAGAAACCTAAGATAGATGGTTTGAGGAAAAGGAAGCATGATGAAAACCACTGCAGGGGCGCCTTGGTGGCTCCATCGGTCAAGCGTCTGCCTTCGGCTCAGGTCATGATCTCAGGGTCCTTGGATCGAACCTGAGCAGGGAGCCTGCTTCTCCCACTCCCTCTGCCCCTTCCCCCACTCGTGTGTGCTCTCTCTCTTTCTGTCAAATAAATAAATAAAATCTTTTTTAAAAAAGAAAAAGAAAAAAGAAAACCACTGCATAGAGAATGCTAGCTCTCTCTATTCATACTTACTTGTATATGCCTACAAAATTTGCTTTGAACACTTTCCATAAAATGACCATTATTACGTGTGGTGGCAGAAGGAACTGTGAGTTTAAGGGTTCCAGATTTGGGTTCCAATTCAAGATCCACCACTTATTTACTATTTGATTTTTGGCACTTTACCTGCCTGAGCTGTTCCCTTATTTGTAAAATACCTACTTTCTAGGATGTTGTGGGGAGTCCGTGTGTGTTAAAATACAGGTTTTATTATTATTTAGGTATGGCAAGCCAACAGGTCAAGAGGCGATTGCCACTGAAAAGCTCTTTTGCTGTTCAGAGTTCCCTAAAGGAAAGTGCACACCACACCACCCTGGCCACATGGGGAAGCACTGGGGTCAGCCAGGATGGGGAGGCAGAGAAATTGTGGTGAAAGCCTTTACTATGGTTTCTATGGAAAGAAAACGGGTGAGGAGGCAGGGTAAGAAGGCTTAGGGTTGGCTAGTTCGAATAATTTCAGTGAGCTGTGGGACATAGGCAGTCCCTAGTTTGCTGGTACCTGGCCCTGGGATGGTTAGGGCAAGTGAAGTGTGGCCAGGAGAGCCAGGTTGGGATGTGGGCTCTGTATTGGCTGGTCTACGTTTGAAGGGTGCACTTGTGGGTGTTGGTTATTATCTCTAGTAATCAGCCAATCTTGGAAGGGGTAGTCCCTCCAGAGTCTCCATGTCCCCAGATGTCAAAGCATCAGAATACAAGTAATAAAAGATAAGGCTAATACATCATGAGTCCCTCATGAAAGCTCCTAGCACTGGTGCTCAGAGAATAGTTATTTACCTGCTTCCCTAGGAATTGCCGTTATCCCAGAATACAAAGGGCTTAAAGCTCAACCACACAATCATGGACCAAGAATAAATGCATGCACACATATAAAAAACTCTCAGCACTAAGATAGTTCTCTTGTCCATAAGAAGGGTCCTGACAACACCATCAGAAATATGTCTTCTAAGCACAACATAAAGCACTTAAATCAATAATGTCTAGATCTTCATTTGCTATTAAAAATACATTTACTGAACACTTATCATGTACTAGGCCAAGTTCTCTGCCTCGGGGATACAAAGATGGCCAGGATATGTGCTGTGTCCTGATGAAGCTCAGGGCCCTGTGAACTTATATTCTAATGCTTCCAATGGTACATACTGGGACTGAAAAGTTTTGTGGAAATGCTCACATGAAAAATCTTGTGTTTTGACATAAATTACAAAATCGTTCATACTCTCTGTCTTTTGAGAGTCAGGGTATTTTAAATGAAGAATGTACCTGGATCCCAGGAAGTCCAAATACAAAACCCCCAGAGCACAAAAGAGAAAAAAAAAAAGAATGAAATCTAGAGCTCTGTGAAAGCTTAAAGTTCACTGGGTCCCGCAATTGGATTTTACTGATGCTTAGGAAAGCACAGAGTCCTTCAGCTAGTCAGAGGCAGGCCTGAGATGCCAGTGTGTCTCCAGACTGGAGCCCAGTTCCCTGCTCGCAGTAGTGCATGGTCTACCCTCCCTGTCTTTCCTTCCTCCCCTAGAAGTATTGGGAGGCATTCAGAAAGATCACTGGTGCAGGTGGGGAAGGAGCATCGTACAGAACAACTGGGAAGGAAGCTCCCCTGATGCACAGAACAGGTTTCCTTCAGCACAGCCCAGACTCAACTCTGAGGCCAAACTCCAGGGAGCTAATGATGGGAAAATGTGCATGTCCTATCGATCCTTCCCCTTCCTCTCCAGACTTCCTTCTTGTCTACATGCCATTGGTGTAGCCAAACCATCCATCCTGTCAATAAGTCTCCTATCCCTTTGAGTCTCTTCTTCTCTGGACCAAATCATTCCGATTCACCAGCAACCTGTTTTGTTTTGTGGTTCCCATCAGTACCCATGTTAACTGTGGTTGATCTCCTCTGCACGTTTCAAAGTGCTGTACACAGATCCAGACACACACCATCCTCCAGATACAATCTACCTAGTATTGGTACTCTTTTCCATTTCCATTGTCAAGTTATTCCAAAACAGACAAAGTTCCAAAGTGATTCCACATGATGTCAGCCTTGTATGTTATAGGAAGACTGACTCTTCAGGACAATTTCCACTCCATTCAATCCCATTTTGGAACCAGTAAGACTGCAATGTGAAGGAATTAAGTTCTACAGAAAGATGCATGCTTCAGAGAAGGTATTTTTCAGACCTGGAATGAATGTTCTGTGAGTAGTGTCCCTTTTGATACGGCTTTTACAAAGAAAACAGGTCTAGCTCAGTCCACAATTTGTGCAACTACATCAAAAGACCTGTGGACATTCCCTCCTCTCTTAAGACTCTAAGGTTGTAGCAAGCAGTCATCAGTTAGAGCATGATATTCCAAAAAAAAACAGAAAAAGAGAAAAATTAGTCACCTTGTAAGAAAAAGAAGTTCTCCCAAATGAACAAACCTCAAGAGCCCAGAGTCTGGAGAGAGTGTGCTGGCTCGTCAGATCGCCCAGACTGCAACACTGTGCACTTCCTTTATATTGGTCTTTTCTTCTAAGAGGCTCACTGCACCACCCATAAGACACCAGCTCATATATCTTCTCGTGGTTGTATTTTTTGTGGGAAGGATGTTTCAAGGGAGATACACAACGAAGGGAATCCAAAAGACATCCCTCCAAATCATTCTTTCTTCTCCTCCTACCAGTCTAGGTGTTGTGTATATCCCTCTCAGTCCAAAACTGGACTTTGCTTTTTACCTGAATTTTCCCTTACTGAGAATTCTGTGCTCTCTGTCCTCTGTGGCCTCAATCTGTAATCAGCCCCCTGAGACTATGTTTCACAGCACCTACCCAAATCTTAAACAGATTCACTGAATGCATCAGCTACAGAATAAAGGTTGTGGCAGCTTTATCTCTTAAACATGAGCACCAGGACAGTGGCAGGTTGTGGGGAGTGTGGGGGGTAGTATCAGGAGCAATCCTGCTCCAATTCAAGGAAGTTCATCCTCCTCAGACCCTGTGACAAAGACTGCCAGGAAGACCAACTGATGTTTTCAATAAAGCCCTGCCCCTTCCAGGAAACACCCAAGAAATCAGCCACCTAAGGGATGTCATTGGGAGCTACCAGCCTGGGAAGCCTTGACAGCCAGCTATCCCCAACACCCACCTGCCACCATGCCTTAAGTCTTGTCCCTAGGGGTTCCAATCTTTTTGAAAGTGTATAATAAAATGTTAACGTGTAAAAAGGTAAATAAATTATATAATAGACACTGAAATTAAACAGATATTAACATTTTGCTACATTGACTTCAGACTCCTCTTGAAAGAACATTATAGAGTTCTGCTAAATTTTCCCCTTCATGTCCTGTGTCCCCAGAGGTACCACTAACCTGAAAAGTGTTTATCATTCCAAAGCATGTTTTATGCCTTTGGTATGTTTATGGTGTCACATTGCACATGTCAATTTGAAACTTGCTTTTCTGAATTCAACATGTTTTGTTTACTGAGATTCCCATCAATGTTAATACAGGCTAATCTCATGCATATTTTTTCAATTGCTCTGTAGTATCCATTTCATGAATAATATTCATCACTTGTTATTGGCTGTATATAAATGCTGGTGGTTTACACTTACTGATTTTATATTCAATAACCTCAATGAAATCATTATCTTTAAGAGTTATTCTATGTTATTTTTATATTCTATTTGACAATTATTTCATCTGTGATAATGACAGACTTTTTCTTCCTTTCCTATTGTTCTTTTTATTTCCTTACCTTATAAGTACCATTTTGAAGACAAGTGCTAATACAGGTGTCCTCTCTTGTCTGTGACTTTTAAGGTAATGCTTCTTAGATTGGACCATTAAGATTTTGCTGTGGGTTTTCGGTGGGCATTCTCTATCAGGTTAAAGAAATTCCACTTGCTTCTTATTTTGCTAGTTTTTTTTTAAATCAAGAATGAGTGTTGAATTTTTAAAATACTATTTCCATGTCTATGAGATGATAGCAGGTTATTCTTCATATTTGCTAATGTGGTCAGTTACATTAACAATTTTTTTAATTATTCTTAATTTCTAAAATTAAGTTGACAAATTTAACTAAATCACAATATGTTTTTTAATGCATTGATGATTTGGTTTCTGAATACATTATTTAGGCTTCTTCTCTCTATTGTAGGTGAGATTGGCCCAAAATTTGCCTGTCTTAGGTGGAACTCAATGCAAAACAATCTTTTTACATTGTTCTGGTTATCTGTATTGTAGGTAGCTTGCAAAATACTGATGCAATTTCCTTAACGGCTTTAGACCTATTCTTGTTACCTACTTTTCTACCACTCAGCTTTGATAAGCCATATTTTGCCTACGTTTCCAAATATATCGGTACAAAGTTCATTAAAATTAGGTCATGATTATTTTATTTTTTTTTTTTTTAGATTTTTTTTTATTTATTGGACAGAGATAGAGACAGCCAGCGAGAGAGGGAACACAAGCAGGGGTAGTGGGAGAGGAAGAAGCAGGCTCATAGCAGAGGAGCCTGATGTGGGGCTCGATCCCGGAACGCCAGGATCACGCCCCGAGCCGAAGGCAGATGCCCAACCGCTGTGCCACCCAGGCGCCCCTAGGTCATGATTTTAAAATCTATACCCTAAATGCGATTCTTTCTCCATTTCGATTTTTATTATTTTGTTTTTGTGTATTCTTCTATTTGATCAATAGTGCCTAAGGATTGGTGATTTTGTTACTTTTTCAAAGAATCAGCTTTTTTTAGTTGCTTCTTTCTATTATTTTTTCTTATTTCATTCATTGTACTCTTCTCTTTGTTAATTTCTTTTTTCTATTTCCATGAGATTATCCACTGCTCTTTTATAACTTGAGTTAGACTCTTACTTAATGAATTTTAGCATTCTTTATGTCTGCCATACATCACTAGTAGTGCACAAGGAGATTGTGGGGGTACATGGGCTTTTAAAAAAATGGGTACTACTTACATACTTACTAAAATGTGTCTTTAAAAATGTAATAACTCCCACCTCGAACTTCAGAGTAGTTTGGTTTGGGAATGGATGTTATTGCTTACTCTAAGGAAGTAAGTAGTAAGTTAGCAGACAAAGTCAGGGGCACCTGGGTGGCTCAGTCAGTTAAGCATCTGACTCTTGATTTTGGCTCAGGTCCTGATCTCAGGTTGTGAGATCAAGCCCCTTGTCAAGCTCCACGCTGGGTATGGAGCCTGCTTAAGATTCTCTCTCTCCCTCTCTCCCATCTCCCCCACCCCTGGCTCATGCTGTCTCTGCTCCTTCTCTAAAAAAAAAAAAGGACAAAGTCAGTCTATTTAAATAAAAATGAAAATAGTAGTAAAGTTGTCCATCATTTCATGTTTGAAAAGACTGTGAATTTTCTAATTTGGAGTAAAGATTTTAGTTATGTACTTTGGGCAAAGGTTGCCAATCATGTTACTCAAATCTTCTGTATTTTTTTTAACCTGCTTGATCTATTAGTTTTTAGAAAGGCATGTTAAGATCTCCCACTATAAATGTATTTGCCAGTCTTTCCTTATAATTCTGACAATGGTTGCATTATATAGTTTGAATTTGAATTGTTAGGTGTAATTCAGCTCAGAGTTATTATATATTCCTCATGAATTATTCCTTTAGTAATTAAAGAATGACTATTTATCTCCAAAAATACCTTTCTCTGAGGTCTTTTTTGGCTGCCATTAATATGGCCACCCTGGCTTTCTCTTAGCTATTATTTGCTTGGTATGTACTTTTCCATCCCTTTATTTGCAACCTTGGTCTGTCATTAAGTTTTAGTATTCTTGCCATCACATCAGCCTGTTCTTTTCCTGGTTCATTCTCCTTCACCAAGGTCTTTCATGGTCTTGAGTTCTGGAATCCTAGTCTGTCCACATGACACATAGATCCAAATATATCCAGACGGAAACAAGAAGTCTTTAAGAGAAGTCTGGATGCTCATGAAAGCAGGTAGAGTCCCCTGGTTTTCATCTGGAGACAGAGAGTGGACCTCATGAGCTGTGCAGACTCCTGCCAACCTTGGGAGCACAAGTACCGCCAGTGCCTGGTGGCCTGGTTCTAAAGCTGGGGTGCATACAGTTCTTCTGCCTCCTGATATTTTTAGCTCTATGTAGGTGGGGATGCTGCTCCTCAGAACAGAAAGAGAAGGTCTAAGTCCCAGGGGAACAATGTAAACCACTGTGTGACTGATCAAATGCCTTCCTCCAACGGATGCTTGAGAGATTGTCACCCAGACTTTAATTCCTGGTGATCAAGATCAAGGCAGAGGATCTCAGGAAACAAGGGGCCTACCCCCAAGCCCTGCTGAAGCCTGGAGATTTACTCTTAAAACAACCTGTGAGTTAGTTCTGTCTCCACACACTGCTCTTCATCAGGTGAGCAGGCAGAATTAATTTGCTTTTCCAAAACATCCAGGCAACACTGAGGGTCCCGAGGCTCCAAGGAAACTCTACCTTCCTGTATCAGATCCAAAAAAAAGGAAAAACAAAACAAAACAAAACACCTACTCCACAGGATGGGAAATGTGCATCTGGAGGATGAGGACAAGGAGTACCTGCCCCTCAGTGGGAGGAGGAAACAGTGGCTCAGCTCTCCTGGAAGAGCCCTGCCAATTAGGGACCAGGGATGCTAAGCAGGCACCAGCCTCCAGTGTGGAACTCAGGGGGAAGTGGCCCTAGAAAGTGTTCCGAGGAAGGTGGCGTCCATGGAGGGAGTTCTGGACATCATAGTTCTAGTCCTGCATCAACAATTTCTTCTATTTGGGTCTCAGTCTCATCATCTGTAAAACAAGAGTACACCAGATCAGATTTTTCCAAACTTCATTCATTTGCTATCACTTTGACATATTTTGACACATTTGTGGGCCCACTTTATTACTGACATTTCTTTTCACATCGACTTTGTTTTGCTTACTACTCACTTTGTCTGAATCAATACTATTTGTGGGTTAATGGGTTTGATGTGACAGTTATTATATTTCTTTCTAAGACATGTTTAATTAAATACACAAGTAATAAATAAACATTTTTGAAGTTCATGTAGCCCCTGCAATCTCCTTGTATACCATCAGTTATAAAACATATGAATATATATCATGCTTGGAAGTTGCTGAATGATCTCTAAGGTCCCCTACCATTCTAAGGAGTCTATGTTTCCATGAAATCAGCTTAGACCCACATCTCTAAGACCCCAAAGAACTCAGCAGGAGAACCAGAGGAATATCAATTGCCCGGCCACAGGAGCTAGAGTGTCTTTTGCTTCTCCAGTTCCTCTTTTGTGTTTGTTCCCTAGGAACTTCGTAAGAAGGCCCTCACTGCTGAAAGCACAGCCCAAGATCCAAACTCACACCTGCAATTCTCAATCAAATTTATAGACAGCTCATCCAAACTAAACAGACCTCCATAACCAAGACAGGTGCCTGGTGCCTGATTGAGAAAGTTCAATGTAATTAACCTGTAGGTTTGGAGTCAACCTAACTCACTACCAGATTATGCACTATTGCTTGTCACCTTCCCTTCAAACAAATGGCACTAAACCCAGACTCATCGATGTCCAACTAATTAAGACTTCACATCTATGCTTCCTTCCTGCAGCACAGATGCCATTCCTCACCTTTTTTTTCTGACTGGTCACCTTCAGAGCTGGGAATATATGTGGCTTTGAGGGTGTAGATACATTACTCCATGAAAACAGTCTTTTTGGTGACAATGAATCATGCAGAGATAACATTCAGAAAGCCATAGTGTTACCTAGAAATTAATCATGGCATAGATTCTTTTCGGTTGTTAGTTTGATTTTTGGCTGTCCTGTAGAATTTTGCTTGGACCACCCATTAGGTATGGGGCATCTGCGACCTCATATCTGGCATAGAGGAAAGAAGAGTGGCCTAGAATCAGGATGCTTGGGTCAGAACTAGACTTTGGTTTCCATATGACTTTGGAAATGTCACTAATCTTCATAGTCCTAAACTGCACATCTCTAAACTGGAACTTAAAATGCATGCTTTATTAACCCCCTAGGCATGTTGATTTTTTTGTCTTATTGACTATTTATTGAATAACACTTAACACAGGCCTACAATTCTGAGGACTGACAGAAAGGAGATCAGGATCCTACGAACCTGGAAGTCACAATAAACTGAACAAAGGCAATGATGAGGGTATTAGTAACTAAGCCCAACTCTTGCATCATTAGATATCAGGCCATGTGCACAGGCTGGCTGGCAAGGATGCATGTGATTAGCATCAGGGCTGAGCCTTTTCTAAGCCAGGCAACCATATGACTTATTGTGACACTTGAGAGCAAAAGCAGGTAATAATTATACCTGGACAGTAGGTGTAAACCAGAGCTGTCCTGGGCAAAATAAAATGGTGGTCACTCTGTCCATAAATTGAAGAAGTAGCTGAAGGCATTTTCCCTTCACATCTATAAACTTCTCTATGTAGCGTTTGGTAGAAGTGTCTGAAAATCCACGTTAGACAGGCCAGAATGTCCTGGATAAACTGGAGTATTGGGAAGCAAAGCCTATTGAGATCTGCTGCCTTAAACTCCCCAATTTTAGGCCTGACGCCTTGCAAAATACCAACTAACTCAAATGTCCTAGGAAGCCAACAAAACTCATATATCGTTGCAGTTCAGGTCCTGAAAGTCTCCAGTTCTGGTGCCTGCATCACTAGGACAAGCAAAATAGAAGTGAACCCCTCTGCAAAGGCTAGTTCCTGTGCAGTCCCAGATTTGCAACCATTTCCGACAGCTGAGGACAGAGCTGCCACCAGCAACAGGTGGCTTTGCAACACAGGGCTGAGAGCCCAGCTTCAGGACTTGAGAACTCCCAGCACATTGCCATCTTTTTAAATCAGTTCTGAGCTAGTCATAAGGTACTTATTTCAGCCAGTATCTGTAGGAGAAATCATAGAGACCGTTCATTGTAACCAAGTCCCTTAACACATAGGATACTCCCAGAAATTTCAGGAAATGTGTGCCAGAGACACTACTGTGAGTTCACCAAATCCAAATCTAGTTTCCCTGTCCTCCTGGGCACTTCCTTTCCCAGTTTTGCTTGCAGGCAGATGGGGCCATGTGTTTCATTCTGGGCAACAGAATATTGACAAGAGTGATTTGTGATGCTTCTAGGACTGGCCTCTAAAAATCTTCTGGGTAATCCTGCTTCCTCTTTCTTCCCTCCGTTCCTTGCCTTTCAGCCACAAGCAGTGGAGAACCATGAGGTCTAGGGAATGGCAGGGGTTGGGACTGTGGATGATATGGAACAGAGCCTCCCACCTGCCCTCCTCTATCACCAATTCATTTGGAACTGTGACATGAGTGAGAGATGTACTTTATTGTGTTGAGCCACTGAAGGTTTTTGCTTGTTTTTTTTTTTTATTTTTGAGAGAGAGAGAGAGTGCACAAGTGGGGGGAGGGGTAGAGAGAGAGAGGGAGAGAGAGAATCTTAAGCAGGCTCCATGCCCAGCATAGAGCCCGATGTGGGGCTCCATCTCATGACCCTGCGTTCATGACCTGAACCTAAATCAAGAATCAGATGCTTAACTGACAGAGTCAACCAGATGCCCAATCCATTAAAGGGTTTTAGTTGTTTGGTACATGTCTACCCTGACCAAGGCAAGGAATTTCTCAAACTAGCTTCTGCCAAAGTAATAAGGGAGGCACCCCCATGTCCAATGAATACAATGTGGGGTTTGCTCACAGTTCTGGATTTTCCAGATTACTGTCTTCCTTTGTAAGCAAGAATGGGTCAAGGGAATTGTTGAACTATTTTTATACCTACAACCCCTCAAAGGATTCAGGTTTCAAATCTTCCCAGTTTTCTCAGCTGTGTGGAGAAGAATGGACTGGTGCCTCTCAAACTGTAGGGTATAGGCTGGAAGGTACTCATTCCCTGACCCAGCACCAGTTCCACCTAACCTTTCCTGCCACCCATACCATTCACCAGACAGCCTGCCTAGCACATGCACATTTTCTGGCCAGTTAGGAAGCTCTCCCATGTATCTGATCCTAAACCCTCTTTCAACAGAAAAGGCCTTTTCACTCTTCTATCCCCTCAGGGAGAATGGTTCTCAACCCCTCTGCTCCAGACATTTGCAGCTACCCCTTTCCCCAGCTCCTGCAGCCTTGTCTTCACCCCGCCCCTGCATCTGCCGGCAGTTCCGAGCCCCTACCCTACCCTGGCCCACCATCCACACTGCATAACTGGCCAAGAAGCAGCTAAAGCACTCTGGAGCACTTGTGAAGGAAGCCAGGGAGGCAGCCTCTGAGCTTTTAGTTACAGCTATTTCCTTGGACATTGCCTTGCCCATCCAGATGGTGAGCTGGGTAAACAAGAAGTCCCTGTTCTCCATCAACATGTCACTGAGTGCCTTGCTCTCAGGCATCTGCCAAACTGGGGGTATGGTCTCCGTTTTGAGTTTGGCTCCCTCAGATTTCCAGAAATGTGCCCTTGTGTAAACACTCCGAGCACTTCCTACAGGGAGGACACATGGACGGGGCAGCGAACACCTTGCTCCCAGTGGCATGAGGAAAACAGAAGTATCACTGTCCTTCTCCCACAGAACCCAGCCACCACAGTCATCCGCTGCCATATTGCCCCGCAAATGCAGGCAGACACCCAACTGAGTCCATTTCTATCAGACCCTAGCTGCCTGCCAATTTTTCTGAATCTGTATTCAGATGCTACCCTCTCATCCACCACCCCCGCCCCCGCCGTCTGTGCCATTTACCAGCTGTGTGAACATGGGCTAATCACTTAACCTCTCTGAGCATTTGTTTTCTCAAACAAATAATGAAATAATACCACTTGTCACACGAAGGTCTCTCCTTGCCACTAGGACTTGAGAAAATATAAGCTCATACACACAGACCTTGATATATCCCAGGGTCTCTCTACAAGTCTTAATTTCTTTCCTCTTCTCTGGTGCACTTTAGGGAAGTCTCTTACCTGGCATTAATTTTTGTCCCAACAAGAAGTGAGTAAGAGCCCCATGGCTGGGTCAGTCACATGCTTCAAGGTCAGGTCTCTGTGAGCCATATTCTCTGCTCACTGGTGCTGAGTACCTCCCTCCTACCTACTGGCCCTGAGGGGTCTCAGAACCCCTAGTGACAGATTACTTCTTAACTTTCATCTCATACGCCGGAACTCATGATCCTGCCTCTGACCTCTGACCTCTGTCTTATCAGTACCCAACTGGCAACGCTTCTTGTCTGTTTTCCAAAATCTCCATGCTTGAGCCTTCAGTTTATATCAGATGAATGAATGATCAGATGAATGCCAGGGCCACAGAAGCACAAAGGAAACTGGAAAATGATTTACGGACTTAAGTTCTCAAACTTCATCCATCATTGTAGGGGATTTGTACTCATTATTAAAAATACTCCATGACATTATTTTTCCAGTTCCGGTAGGAGGTTGTGACACATGTCCTGGAAGACAGAGGAAAACTTTGCCACAAGTGAATGTAAACTAGCTTCTGAAAGGGATCCAGGCAGAGATCAAATTTTGTTCTCCTAAACAGAGTCTGCACAAACACGTGGCCTGAGAGCTGAGATGCCAGTTTCTATCCCTCACTGCATTCTTGAGTCTCCAAGTCGGCCTGGCTGAGTTACTTTGCTTCTCTTATCAGCACTGGCTTGGAGCTCCCTCAATGTCTACATGAATTTGGGCCAGGGGAGGGCACTAGTTTGCATGAGAGGTATGTTGGAGCCAGCTCCTGTTAGCTTGCTAGAAGCAATTGTTACATTTTCAGGAATTCTGCAACCCCATTAATAACACCTGGTCAGTAGCTTGAAATTGGCTGCAGTGAGGTATTTATACCAAGGGAACTTACAAATGCTCCAAATAAGGGCATTTTCCCCTTAAAGGGTCGGTTGTTAAACACTTAACAACACCCACTGATTTCGTGGCATGTTCTCGCACCTCTGGGCACTAAGGGAAGCCAAAATGGCACAGAATTTACAAGCCTCAGCTTCCTTCTCTGCAAAATGGAGGGAAGGCCCTTGCTTCTTACGTTCTAGGCAGGCACAGGCTCAAAGTGGGTGGAAGCAAGGGCCTTCCTAGTGGTGGTGTTTGTAGGAATATGGATAAGTTGGCCCCACCTGAACCTTAATCACTGCAAGTAGCTTCCCCAATACAAATTTGATCTTGCCATTTCTCTGTGTAGAAACATTTGATGACTCCCTATTGCATCCAAGAGATAGTCAAAATCTTTGTTATCATACCCAGTCTACCTCTCTAGGTTCCTTGCCTCCCACTCTAGCCTATACCTCCACCTCCCAGCCACAAGCTCTGGGTATTTTCTGCACATTATTGTCTACTCACTATGCCCCTTTATTGAGTAAGAGCACCTTCACTTTTGGAGGGAGAGTGGAGCCCCTTACATGGTTAAAGATCTGGAATGTGCAAAGGGTAACCAGGGACGAAAAAGACGTCATAGAAGGCAGCACCTCAGGAATGGGGCTCTGGAAGCAGGCTTCCTGCATGGGAGGGTCATTTCCACCACTTATCTGCTCTGTGACCTCTAGCAAGTTACTTAACCTCTCTGAGCCTTAGCTTTCTTATCTTCAAAAAGTGAATAACAGCAGTACCTATCTCATAGGGTTGCTGTGAGGATTAAATGAGCTTGTTCCACGTCAAGGGCTTAGCACAGTGCCAGGTACAGAGTTCTCATTCAAGAAACATTAGCTGATACCATCATTATCATCATCACCATCATCACACATCATCAGATCATCTTTACCACCATTATTAACCCCATAGACAGCATCTTGGACTTTAAGTAAGTCTCTGCCCATGCATTCCTCTGTGTTCTTCTGTCCTTAGTTGGACTCTCTTTGGACCAGGAGAATCTCAGGAAACAAGTCGCTGCCCTCCACCCCATCCCTGCCATACTGATAAGGACAGACATTGAAAACTCCTAGGACTGTGTTAACAGTCCTGACTTGCCCAGTCCCTTTTAAAACCCAACACTATGGTCAGATAAGCAACCTTGCAGACAAATAAGAAACCCATATTTAAAACACACAGAGACAGGGGGAGTAGTTTCTTACAAAGGAGATTTGGTCTTGGCTCTCCACCCTACACAGCTCCTATCAGCCCAGCCAGAGCACTTTGCTGACAGCACCTCCTCCTGGAAGCTGGTGTGTTTTCCAAACAGAAGCTGGACGCTGGGGCAATTCTGCTGCAGAACTTGCCAAAGCAGCAGAAGCACCTTGGAGATCTGGTGGTTTGTCACTGGAGACTTGAGGGGGTGAGGATGACCCAGGAAGAAAAAATGTCTTGGAACAGTGAGAAAATGCTATCTGTATTCTAATACGACAGTACTGTAGACTTTAATGACCCCTGTGGCCTGGCACATAGTGTTCAAACTCCCTAGCTTGCTGGTCCCTCCCCATCTGACTCATCTCAAAACATCAGCTAGAGAACAGAATCTTGTTCATCATATATTCAGACCCATGTGCACATATCTGAAGGACTATTGAGGAGAATCTAACAGAGCAGACAATTGTCCTGAGAAACCAGTGCATGCTGGGAATGAGGGAACTCCAGAGACCAGGCACTTCCCCTCTAGATGAACACTTTCCATCAGGGGGAAGAGGTGGGGAGAGGACAGTCCTGTGTGTGTCCCTCAGATCGCCCAGGCCTGGGACTGGCACCAGGATCCTGGCTCGTGGGTGATGGGGAGTGGGAATGGGACTGAGAAAGAGGAAAAGAGTGGAAGCTGTTACAGTAAAATCTCTGAGGCAGGGCAGCACAGAGTAGCTTGGACTGGTGAAGTCTGCTCTCCTATGCAGGTCACTTCGGGAACACTTTAGGGCAAGGGATGGAAGCTGCACCAGGAACTGGAGAGGAATGAAGGAATAATTAGGAGGGGGCTTCATGATCAGGGGGACCAGTAGCAGGAAAGGAAACCAGTGGGAACCAAGCACTTGCTGCCAGGACAAATTCTAGAGCACAGGAGGCACTTCGGGGATGCTCAACACCATATGTGAGGAATCTTGGTGGACCTGAGTTTCCTCCTAGAACCCATACAGGCAGGGCCCAGGAAATGCAAGCCTTTGACTCCAGCCATGACCTGAAGTGTATCGAGGTTGGTCCCCAGACCTAGGAAAATAGGACTGTGCTTATTCCCACAGCCCCCCCACCACTTACTAACAGAGGGCAGTTTGCCTGAGCACTTCCCCTGTGCAATCTATGCCTCTGTTTCCTCCTTTACAATAAAACCTACCTCTAGGGCAGTTGTGAGGATTGATCGGGTTAATACATGCTGAGTCCTTGGAGTGGCATCTGGTGAGGCAAATGTGCTCTGTAAGTGTTGCTGCATCTTGACCACCACCATCATCATCCTTGCCCAGAGAGAAACAAAATGGCATAATAGTCGGCATTCCAGCCCCTCCCCTCTTACTAACGGTGAGCCGCTGGGGAACATGTCTCTGTTCTCTCTTCTCTGAGTGAGGGCAATCCTGATGCCCATCCCTCAGGACGGTGTGGGATTCAAGGGCCCAGGGCCCAAATTAAGAACTGGTGTTCAGTCTGGTGGTCTTGCAGAGGTCTCCTAGCCCCTGGCAGCCCAGCACCCCCATGGGACAACGCTCAGCCTCACTGCAGTGTATTAGCGATGCTGCCCCTCTCCATGTGGGATACTTTCCTTTTCCCCTTTTGTTTTTTAGGGCCTGACTCAATCCCACCTCCTCCAATAAGTCTCTCTCCCACGGGGAACCCTCCTGTCTGAACTCTGGCCTAACGTGCTCACACACACTGAAGTACGCAGGTGTCCTTTGCCCCAGGCACCTGCTGGGGACTGGACCTCATGAAGATATGAAGGACAAGGTCATAAATGAGAAAGGTCCCTGCCCTCAGACTGAGATCAAGGGAGAGACAAACAAATGAGGGGGCATTTGATCCGAATGACAAATGTCACCACAGGGATAAGCTCCGGGGTTGACATAGAGAGGAGATCCTAACCATGAGAGATGTCAGAGAATCAAGCACCTCTGCTGAGTCTGGAAGGGGAAGGAGCTAAACTACAAAAACTTACCCTCTCCCATTTCTGAAGTCCTGAAGTCTGAACGCAAAGTGTTGGTAAGGCCATGATCCCTACAAAGGCTCTAGGGGTGAGTCCTTGATTGCATCATGAGATCTTTAACTTAATTACATCTGCAAAGACACTTTCCCCAAACAAGTCACACATCCAAGGGTTAGGATGCAGACATAGCTCTTTGGAGGCCACCATTCAGCTCCCTGCACAGACAGTGGAGCGGTGTGAGTGAGGGGACAGTGGCTAGGAAGATGGATTATTTTCCATTCTCCCACAGGCATTCTGGGACTCCGAGCCTAAGACACTGGTGTTGACTGTGGAGCCTTACCGCTCCTCAGGGTCTTTGAACTTGCTACACACCTCATGCTGCCAGCAGCACTGCTATCTCCACAACTCACGTACAACACATGCGCTGGCGGGGATGAGCCGACGACAGGTGCTCCCAGTGAGTGGGCCTCAAGGGAGGGCTCGATGGAGCAGCCCTGCTGCACTGGGCGCTCCTTGGAGTGACAAGGTTCTTATCGGCCTCTGAGGCAAGCCGTGGCCAGGCTGACATGTTCCATGGCCAAAAGGCAATTCCCTCCCTCTAAACCAGGCTCGGAGCCACCTCCCTGAAGCCATCCCTGATTAACCCCACTTGGCATTTGTCATCCAGTAGCGTTGGTTTCAAGTTCCAGCTCCGCAACTTCCCTGTGGGAGAGACTTGGGACCTGGGACTTAACGTCTCTCCCCCTCTGTTTCCTTAACCATAGACACACACAATAAATCCTTGACCTGCTGGTCTCAGAGGCATATTGTGAAGACATGCAGCATGAAGGGTATGAAAATTACCTGGCACATTGTAAACATGATAACGTAACGATTTCAGTTGCCTGAAGTTTGTTTTGGTGTAACTGGCACACACACACACACACGAACTCACTTTGATTATTGACTTAATACCATTGCTTTAGGACCAGGTTTCCTCATTTTCTCGTTACATGGTTGTCATCACTTCGATTTGTACTTGCAGATTCACATATGTTATCATAGTTCCTGGGTTTGAGGGTTGGACAGGAAGAAATATTTCCTGCCTCCCCACAAGACACAGAGTCCCTGCGCTCAGGGATATACCTCTGTTTCTCCATGGCAATGGGATTCCAGGACAGGTGGGGAAATCAGTGTTACTGATGAGTGGGCCGATGGACAGACTGTTGTCCCAGAATCGGAGGTGCTTCACTGACTTGTCCTCACACAGCTACTCCTGCTGATGTCTTGGTGACTTCCACACAGGCCACTCCAGGTGTGGGAAGTGTGTTGTTTGTAGGCCCCTACCTAATGTTCCACAAACTCCCCTTGGTGGGGACTCGGACTCCACTGGGGAAGAGGCTGACGCAGCCCTCGATCATCTCCTGGAAACAGAGTATCTGTCTTTGCCGACTTGGTTTCTTTACAGCTCATAGTTTGGGTCCTGCTAAGAGCAGACAACTTCACAGGCAGATTTTTCCACAGCCTGCCTGAGCCCTTCAGCTGGCTGAGAGCCCATGGACTCTGGTTTGCTGATTGGTTTGCCCCAAGTTTGAAAGGCAAGGGTCAGAAAGTCACTTACCTCCTTGGCCTAGGAAGGAATGCAATGTTTACCCCACATTTCTAGGCCAAGAGTGATCAGTGGCCCCTGGAACTGCTGGAATTCTAGCCTGGGAATAAGGAACCCAGGTTCCACTCTCTGCCACTAGTTGGTTGTGTGACTCTGGGCAGGTTACCGTGCCTCTCTGGGCTTTAGTTAACTTTTCTGCACAAATGAGAGGCTTAGATCTAATGATGTCTTTGCATTGAGGAAGACATAAAAAGATGGAAAAATATTCCATGCTCATGGATCAGAAGAATTAACATAGTTAAAATCCATGCTACCCAGAGCAATCTACACTTTCAGTGCTACCCCAGGACATTTTTCAAAGAACTGGAACAAATAGTCCTTAAATTTGNGAAAAGGCCCCGNGATAAAGCAGGAAAAAACATCCGGTGGAAAAAAGACAGTCTCTTCAATAAATGGTGCTGGGAAAATTGGACAGCTACATGCAAAAGAATGAAACTTGACCACTCTCTCACACCATACACAAAAATAAACTCCAAATGGATGAAAGACCTCAATGTGAGACAGGAATCCATCAAAATTCTAGAGGAGAACATAGGCAACAACTTCTATGACATCGGCCAGAGCAACCTTTTTCACGACACATCTCCAAAGGCAAGAGAAATAAAAGATAAAATGAACTTATGGGACTTTATCAGGATAAAGAGCTTCTGCACAGCCAAGGAAACAGTCAAAAAAACTAAGAGACAGCCCACGGAATGGGAGAATATATTTGCAAAGGACACCACAGATAAAGGACTGGTATCCAAGATCTACAAAGAACTTCTCAAACTCAATACACGAGAAACAAATAAACAAATCATAAAATGGGCAGAAGATATGAACAGACACTTTTCCAATGAAGACATACAAATGGCTAACAGACACATGAAAAAATGTTCAAAATCATTAGCCATCAGGGAAATTCAAATCAAAACCACACTGAGATACCACCTTACGCCAGTTAGAATGGCAAAGATAGACAAGGCAAGAAACAACAATTGTTGGAGAGGATGTGGAGAAAGGGGATCCCTCCTACATTGTTGGTGGGAATGCAAGTTGGTACAGCCACTCTGGAAAACAGTGTGGAGGTCCCTTAAAAAGTTAAAAATTGAGCTACCCTATGATCCAGCAATTGCACTACTGGGTGTTTGCCCCAAAGATATAGACGTAGTGAAGAGAAGGGCCATATGCACCCCAATGTTCATAGCATTGTCCACAATAGTAGCTAAATCGTGGAAGGAGCCGAGATGCCCTTCAACAGATGACTGGATTAAGAAGCTGTGGTCCATATATACAATGGAATATTACTCAGCTATCAGAAAGAACGAATTCTCAACATTTGCTGCAACATGGACGGCACTGGAGGAGATAATGCTAAGTGAAATAAGTCAAGCAGAGAAAGACAATTATCATATGATTTCTCTCATCTATGGAACATAAGAACTAGGAGGATCGGTAGGGGAAGAAAGGGATAAAGAAAAGGGGGGTAATCAGAAGGGGGAATGAAACATGAGAGACTATGGACT